>NC_061862.1:64657572-64712223 GCF_907164915.1 Impatiens glandulifera | reverse complement strand
TTTATGAATAGAAAAAATTCATTTTTCATTAGACTAATTTGATGAAAGAAAGATATGAATGAAACAAATCAAAGAAACCTATGTTCAATCATCGGTTTGGAATTCATCAATCATCTGGATGCTCTCATTTTGTTGTTTGGAATTCATCAATCATCTGGATGCTCTCATTTTGTTGTTGAAGTCCTTATTGATTTTGCCTTTGGTGGCTGGCTTGATCGATCAAACAATTCAATCAATTTGCGTTGAAAATCCTTTGACAGACTCTTCCACAATTCAAATCTACCTTCTAATCAATACCATCCCAACAAAACAACATTCTTTAAATAAAGATAAAGTGAGAATTAGCTCTATATTAATATAAAATATAGCTTATAAACTATTCAGGCGGCTAATAAGTGAGAAATAAAAGAAAGAGTACCATTTTAAAAACAACAACAAAAATGAAAGTTTTTGAGATTTATTCTATGTAATCACATATTAAGCCTAACTCTAGAGGAGTTCATTAAGTGAATAAGTTTTTTTAGGCTTACAATTGAAAGACCATACAACATACAACTTCTAGGTCTCGCTTTGAACATGCCATTGTCAAATAAATTATTGTCAGCTTGATTCACATTATCAAATATTTGATAATGTAATAGATATTATTAAAACTGTAATATATTTTAAAAACAATAATCATATAAATTATCTATAACTTTAAATACATTAAAATGTTAACTAAAACAAAGCTGAAAATCACATATTTAATTAATTGGAGGGTAAATGTATTCCACTGCTGCGGTAAAATAAAATGTAAATCTAATTTTTAATTGCTAGATACCATTCATGAATTTATTATATAAAAAAATGTGAGATATAATTAAATACGCATTGACAAATTTAAATAAATATATGTATAAGTTTTGGTTCAATCTTTTAAATATATATTTGTGATTTATATAATTAAATACATAATTGTTTTTAAGTTTTGATCCAAATAAATTAATTTACATCATTCACCCTTACTTACATTGGTGGGTCGTATTATGCATTATGCATTATGCATTATGTATTATATATATATATATATATTTTTTTTTTTAAATATCTCACATTTTATTATAGTATTGTTTTCAAAATAAATATAATATATTATTTAATTTGCAACTCTCCTGCAAGTTATATCCTAGTTTTTTAAATATCTTCAACCTACTTTAACACCATTTCACTCTCTTTTAATTAATTATATTACTCAATTCATTAACCGACAGTTCTCCTCAAATTAATTATATTACTCAATTCATTAATCGACAAATAGTTGAAGTTTACAAACATGAATTTTCCTAAATCCTCCTAAATTATAGTGCCAACGGTCATGTCAGTAACATAGGTATGATATTTAAATAAATGATGATTTTAGTGCCATAATAAAAAATATATGTTTTGTTATAAGACAATTACTTTTTAATAACATTGTGATGTTTAGTTTGAGTCGTGATGTTTAGTTTGAGTCAATGTTCTTCCATATTGAGTGTAAATAATTGTTTAGTATGAGGTAAATGACTGATACGTGAGACATTAAAATAAGGTCATTTATCCACAATCAAAATCAAAACACAACTTAATTTATTGTAAGTTTTACTCAACGCAAAGTTAGTTAACACAACTTCATGTCCAATATTAGGCAAAATTCTAAATTTTGCCAAAGACTCTTTCCTTAGAAACATAAAAAACTTTAAATCTAGTACCTTAGCAACCCCACTATTCCTACTAACAATTTTCTCAATGAATGGTTAGGATATGACATTGAAAGCACAAGTGACATAAAAAATAATGTAAATTAGCTAGCTAGGCATTGATCCAAAATTAGAGAGATTCAAAAAAATGAGATCACATAAACAACCAAACTCCAACAAAATTATATACTTTGATATTTCTCTCCTTCAAAGTGCTTACCACATTTATTTTTTCTTTTTTTCTTTTTTTCTTTTAAGTGTCTACAATTGTCTTAAAATTGAAAGTAGCCATAATAAACTGAAAAAAAAAAAAGTTTATATCCAGCATTGAACAATCCTCCTCCAAGCTTACCTACATCAGCAAACAAAAATAAAGCCAAAACTTTCTTAGAATCTTGGATGAACAACACTAGCTAGTCAAAAACTGACTTATTCGTGAACGTCCTATTTTTTAATAAACGATGTTTTTTAGGAGTTCATTACAGTATTTATGATTCTCCATTCTTAATAAACTTAAATCTAATTATATATAGATCTTTCAGAATTGTTTTGTTTTGGGGTGTTTTATACTTGAGCATTCCAGCTAGATAAGTCTGATAGTAATAAACTAAGAAAAAAATGTGAAGATAGCTAGGTGGGTGGGGTAAGACTATCCAGTTCATGGACATGCATGCAGGTGAGAAGAATGAGCCCTGCACTTGTATAATTCATTAACCCTCCAGCCTGTGTTATACTTGATGAAATAAGGATTGGACCTAGAAGGACAAGCAAAGTTAAAATTATTAGAGCCGAGTTGTTCCCGCGAGGAGGTGGAAGATCAAAGCTAACATTGCAAGAGTTTAGATTTTCTTCATAAGGAGGAGGGAAACCATTACTGTTATGGTAAAGGTGATGATACTGAGGTCTAGTTGGAATGGCAACTGGGTGAACGAGAGGCGGAGGAGGAGGAAACTAGGGCCTCGAGTTTCTCATGATCTCGAAATGTGAGTTGGCATATTGTTGCATCATCATCTCAGAAGAATTCAAATGATTGAAATCTTTTATGTATGAAGGAGGAGGAAGAGGTTCAAATCCAGGAACAGTCCCTGCCAAGTAATTGCTGCTACTGCTGCAATGGCTGGTTAAAGTATGGTTGTTTAGGACATATAAGAACTTATCAGAATTAATTTTCAAGGCCGAACCTTCCCCCATATGTGTGCTTACAAATTGTCCATTAAGCCGCATGACGATTCCTCTCTATAAATATCCTTCCTCACTCCTAATGGTTTTGATGAATAATGCAGGTTCTAATCATCTTTAAGCATTTCAACTGCATCCATTGATTGTACAATTTCTCCTTCTTCAAACATTTCTCTCATGTCTAATATTGTGTGTGATCTGAGAATGAATCACCATATTGATTTTCCCTCTCCCTCTTATCTAACAATTGATTCACAGGTTGTATCCCGACACTTCCTTCATATCTCCTACTCTTCTTCCTGTTCTTCTTTGAATTTTCAATACATTGACATTCATTAGTTTCACGTTGGATTTGATCCAGCCGATCATATCTCCAAATTTCAAAGTTAATATCTTACGAAGTTAGTCGTCGATGGAGATGATGTTAGCTAGCCACCCTTCGTTTCTTCATTTCATTAGATTTTGCTAGATTGGGTGAAAGTAGTTATCGTGGCCCCCAACTTGTATTTTCTATCTGTAATTTATGTGACCATTCTCGTCCGTCTGCAACAACAATGATACGTTGCAGCAAGAGAATCTAACTCTTCAGTAGGTACATCTCATCTCTTCTTTTCCCTCAATCTTTTCTGCCTTTGTTTAATTAATTATATAATAATTAATTCCAAGCTCCATCTCCTCCATGAAATTAAATAAGGATTACTGAAATTTAGTTTAAACAAGCTTGCTTGCCTCCAAGGCACCGTGATTCAGTCAGCCAAATGATTCTAACCACCAGCAGCTGCAGCTCCATGGAATTTTTGAGGTTTAAACATCATCGGGAAGATATATGAGAAGAATCCCGGCGAGTCTCGTTTCCCAGCTCAGGTATGTATGTTTCTGTCTGTTCATTCATTCATTTATATGAAAAACATATTATATTCATTCTAATATATTGACAATTCATTGCAATAATACGTGGGGAGGGTTTTGACATTAGAAAAATATTCATTCAGGCCAGTTCCAGAGGTATTAAATAATATTCTTTTTCTTGTTTTAAGTTTTCAGTCAATCTTTCTCTTATTTAGGCTCAGTTATTTGAATTACAGAGAAGAGAAGGCAAGTTTACTTAATTGAAGAAAATTTATTCGTTGTTACTGAGGTTAGTCGTCAATGTCAATCTATTACACTTTTAAAATTTATTATTGCATGTTACATCCACCATAGCTTTAAAAATAGTTTCTTTTCAATGACCAAAAACTAAATGCTGCCTATATTGATTAAACAACAATACATACTTAAAACAATAATAGTTTCTTCTTCTACCTTCGATCTCTTCAATATAGTCTAATCTTTAGATAGTAGAGAAACCCGGGTGTAATCCAAATAACTGAGATATAAACTGTTTATGGAATTAAATGAATCTGCCAAAATAATGACAACATCTTTCCAACAAGCTGATCATAATGGTCTTCAATTGGTTTTTTTAGAGTTGAGATTGATCGTTGTGGGAAGTTAAAATTGGAGGGAATTGAGAGATAAAGTGAGAAAGGAGAAAAATGGAACAAGAAACGACTTTCATCCAGATCATTTGGATCAGTCGAGAAAAAAAGAGTGTGATTGTAATCTGCAATTTGGATGCTACGGGTTAATTTTCTCAAAGGACCGGTGACAAAGTGGTTGGAGTTGGGGGCATCAAAGTGCTTGGAGTTGGTGTTATCGGCGACGGAGGAGAGAGGCTGGGTGTGAGGGGAATCAGAGAAGCCGGAGATACATAGTAGTAGTTTGTACCAAGATACATCGTTGTCCTCCACATATTTTCTCAAATCGAGAAGCTAAAGATCATGAGGGGATGGGCGCCTTCTCACCTCTCTTGAACATTTTTCTCACTCATGATTATTAACCTTAGGTCTCTTACCCAGTTGTTCACGTTAGTGGACAATCGACTTATTCACTCACAAACTCAAGATAAGATTAAAAAAGTGAAATAATTTTTTATTTCAGTCCCTATTAAACAGAAAATAATAATGTCTAATATTAACTAGAATTTAATTCTTATTAAGACACTTATTAAACAAAAGATAATAACGTCTAATTTTCAATTAATTAATTTTATTTTCAATACTCCCCTGTAAAATTATTTTTTATTCATGATTCCAAGCATACTCCTCATTCTGTTGAAAACTTCCACATCAAGAGGCTTCATAAAAATATCTGCAATTTTATCAACATATTTCACATATTCAAGTCTGGTCTATTTTTTCGTAATACTCTCTCGGATGAAGTGATGTCGCGTATCGATGTGTTTACTTCGATAATGAAAAATATGATTCCTTGCTAGAGCTTGAGCAGACTTGTTGTCGACAAAAATTCTGGTTGCTTCATTCTCTGACAAACCTATCTCCTTCAACATTCTTCTTAGCCAGATTGCGTGACAAGCGCATGTTGTCATCGCGACATATTCAGCTTCACAAGATGATAGTGAGAATATCGCTTGTTTCTTCGAACTCCATGAGATTGCATTAGACCTCATAAAAAACACAAATATAGTTGTGCTCTTCCGATTATCTATATCTCCAACACAATCACTATCGGAATATCCAACAAGTTGAAATTTTTTGGACGATGAATAAAATAGTCCAAAATCAATCGTACATTTCAAATATCTCAAGATCCTCTTTGTCGCCTTCATGTGCTCCGTCGTGGGCACCTCCATGTATCGATTAATAATTCCAACACTAAAAGAATATCTGGTCGAGTACATGTCAAATACCTTAGACATCCAACGAGACTTTTAAACAATGTTGGATCCACATTTTCTCCCTTTTCGTTCTTGCTCAATTTAGCTCCAACCTCCATAGGGGTAGCTATTCAAGATATTCAAGATATTGAATCTATCTAGAACTTCCTTCACATATGTTTGTTGCCCAATAAAAATTTCATCATCCGATTGAAACACTTCTAATCCAAGATAAAATGGCATTAAGCCAATATCTGTCATCTCAAAAGCCAATATATGTCATCTCAAATTTTGGGTCATATCATTCTTGAAGTCTTCAAAGAGACTTGGATTATTTCCAATGAAAATAAGATCATCTACGTAGAGACAAACAAATAAACAATCTCCATTTTATTCATTTTCACATAAGTTCAAACCCAACTCATAAATAGGGATCTTATTAGTATTGGGGATGAAAGGTCTATCATCTTTAAGTGGATGTTGATCATCTGTAATGTTGCCTTGTTTTGGTCAGCCCATTTCCTATTTAGCCACGAACAGTTTCTTTCTAAAGTCAATGTCATTAACAATGTAGGTCTTTAATTTGGTGGTTCACTTGCATTGCTATATTAAGTATCTTATACTACATTTAGTACAGGAGGTTTGAGGAATGGGGGATAAATGGATATTGACTCACAGATGGATGTACTTGTGTTAGCTGACTATTATGATTTCTTGCAAACAGGTGACCATCGATATCACTAGCATATACATTTCTCCCATCCTAACCGTGACTAGATCGACCCTCGTTATCTGTAGCGTCGTGGATATCTATAAACTCATGGAGCTCGATAACACAATGACTATCATTCTCAAGGGGATTCCGATATTGGTATTGGATGGATACAACTAAATGAATGATCATATTGATAACTGTTATAGTGGCTATCAATAGATAAAGATAATCTATGTATAACGAGTCCTTTCCGGATAATCACTCTTTATAAGCTTCGAGCATCCCATGTTAATGAATAACGCCACAGTTTGACTCAAATAAAATAGTGAAATTGAATGGCTACCCATGATCTTTGGACATTATTAATGAAAAATTATTCTGGCCAATTATTCTAGAGCATTAACAATGCCAATAAGGATGAGTTGTGGTGTCAGCCAAAATAAAGATATTCTTACGGTTCCTTTTGTGCCAATGTCGAGGCACTCAACACATTCTCAACAGTTCCCGCCACCACCATTAATAGAAAGATAAATCTCACTCCAGCCCCAATCATTTGAAGGAGTGTGACACTACTTTGAAAACAGGTCAACCTACTAACTAATCGATTAACAACACGGTCATATGCGATGACAGTCATAGAAGAAATGATCGAAGGAGTGTACGAGAGAATTATTAACATACTTGTTATAGAAATTCCGTGACAATTCATCCTCGTCACTTGAGGGACGAGGAAAATATTAGTGAGCAATGATGGGACGAATAACAGAATGGGAGTGAGAATAAGATGAGATATCTGAATTAGTCTTTTGAGTTTTTCTATTTTTTGAATGCTCTTTAACTTCCAAGGATTCGTTGACATTTCATCTTGGTTTAATTCGTCGTCCTCTTGAATTATTGATGCCTTGTTAAGAAACCTGATATAAATAATATAAATTATTAAACATGAAGCCTTAACAAGTTAAGGCGAGATGAAAATAATATTTATATTATTTCTATCAAGTTTCTTAACAAGGCTTCAATAATTCAAAAAGACGACAAATTAAGGCGAGATGGAAGACCATCGAATCCTTGGAAGTTAAAGAGAATTCAAGAAATAGAAGAAGTCAAAAGACTGATTCAGATATCTCATCTTCTTCTCACTACCATTCTGTTCTTCGTCTCGTCGTTGCTCACTAATATTTTCTTCGTCCCTCAAGTGATTAGGATGAATTGTCACGGAATTTCTGTAACAATTTTGTTGATAATTCTCTTGTACACTTCTCCGATCATTTCTTTTATGACTGACATCGAATATGACAGTGTTGTTAATCGATTAGTTAGTAGGTTGACCCGTTTCCAAAGTAGTGTCACACTCCTTCAAATGATTGGGGCTGGAGTGATATTTATCTTTCTATCCATGGTGGTAATTGAAACTGTTGAGAGTGTGTAGAGTTCCTCGGGATTAGCACACGGGGGACCATATGGATATTTGTATTTTGGCTGACACCACATCTCATCCTTATTGGCATTGCTAATTCTTTGGAAATAATTGACCAGATTAAATTTTTTCATCAAGAATGTTTAGACTCCTTGAAGCATAGGTAGTCATTCAATTTCACTATTTTATTTGAGTCAAACTATAACGTTATTCATCAACGTGAGACTCCTCGAAGCTTATAGTGGTTATCCAGAAATGACTCGTTACACAAATTATTTTTATCTATTTCAGTTATCAATATGATCATTCATTTGGTCGTATCCATCCGATACTAGTATCGGAATCCCACCGAGGATGTCGAGCTCCATGAGCTTATAGATATCCACAATGCTACAGATAATGAGGGACGATCTAATCACGGTCAGGATAAAAGAAATGTCCATAATAGCGATATCGATAGTCAACTAACACAAGTACCTCCATCTGTGAGTCAATATCCATTTATCCCCATTTCCTCAACCCTCCTGCAAACAGGTGACCATCGATATCACTAGCATATACATTTCTCCCATCCTAACCGTGACTAGATCGACCCTCGTTATCTGTAGCGTCGTGGATATCTATAAACTCATGGAGCTCGATAACACAATGACTATCATTCTCAAGGGGATTCCGATATTGGTATTGGATGGATACAACTAAATGAATGATCATATTGATAACTGTTATAGTGGCTATCAATAGATAAAGATAATCTATGTATAACGAGTCCTTTCCGGATAATCACTCTTTATAAGCTTCGAGCATCCCATGTTAATGAATAACGCCACAGTTTGACTCAAATAAAATAGTGAAATTGAATGGCTACCCATGATCTTTGGACATTATTGATGAAAAATTATTCTGGCCAATTATTCTAGAGCATTAACAATGCCAATAAGGATGAGTTGTGGTGTCAGCCAAAATAAAGATATTCTTACGGTTCCTTTTGTGCCAATGTCGAGGCACTCAACACATTCTCAACAGTTCCCGCCACCACCATTAATAGAAAGATAAATCTCACTCCAGCCCCAATCATTTGAAGGAGTGTGACACTACTTTGAAAACAGGTCAACCTACTAACTAATCGATTAACAACACGGTCATATGCGATGACAGTCATAGAAGAAATGATCGAAGGAGTGTACGAGAGAATTATTAACATACTTGTTATAGAAATTCCGTGACAATTCATCCTCGTCACTTGAGGGACGAGGAAAATATTAGTGAGCAATGATGGGACGAATAACAGAATGGGAGTGAGAATAAGATGAGATATCTGAATTAGTCTTTTGAGTTTTTCTATTTTTTGAATGCTCTTTAACTTCCAAGGATTCGTTGACATTTCATCTTGGTTTAATTCGTCGTCCTCTTGAATTATTGATGCCTTGTTAAGAAACCTGATATAAATAATATAAATTATTAAACATGAAGCCTTAACAAGTTAAGGCGAGATGAAAATAATATTTATATTATTTCTATCAAGTTTCTTAACAAGGCTTCAATAATTCAAAAAGACGACAAATTAAGGCGAGATGGAAGACCATCGAATCCTTGGAAGTTAAAGAGAATTCAAGAAATAGAAGAAGTCAAAAGACTGATTCAGATATCTCATCTTCTTCTCACTACCATTCTGTTCTTCGTCTCGTCGTTGCTCACTAATATTTTCTTCGTCCCTCAAGTGATTAGGATGAATTGTCACGGAATTTCTGTAACAATTTTGTTGATAATTCTCTTGTACACTTCTCCGATCATTTCTTTTATGACTGACATCGAATATGACAGTGTTGTTAATCGATTAGTTAGTAGGTTGACCCGTTTCCAAAGTAGTGTCACACTCCTTCAAATGATTGGGGCTGGAGTGATATTTATCTTTCTATCCATGGTGGTAATTGAAACTGTTGAGAGTGTGTAGAGTTCCTCGGGATTAGCACACGGGGGACCATATGGATATTTGTATTTTGGCTGACACCACATCTCATCCTTATTGGCATTGCTAATTCTTTGGAAATAATTGACCAGATTAAATTTTTTCATCAAGAATGTTTAGACTCCTTGAAGCATAGGTAGTCATTCAATTTCACTATTTTATTTGAGTCAAACTATAACGTTATTCATCAACGTGAGACTCCTCGAAGCTTATAGTGGTTATCCAGAAATGACTCGTTACACAAATTATTTTTATCTATTTCAGTTATCAATATGATCATTCATTTGGTCGTATCCATCCGATACTAGTATCGGAATCCCACCGAGGATGTCGAGCTCCATGAGCTTATAGATATCCACAATGCTACAGATAATGAGGGACGATCTAATCACGGTCAGGATAAAAGAAATGTCCATAATAGCGATATCGATAGTCAACTAACACAAGTACCTCCATCTGTGAGTCAATATCCATTTATCCCCATTCCTCAACCCTCCTGCACTAAATGTGGTAGAAGACCCTTAGTATAACAGTACAAGTGAACTATCAAATTAAAGGCCAGCATTATTTACCACTAGGCAGCATCTTTTTTAATGTCATTTATTATTAAAAAAAAAACAATTCAGTCTTCTTATAATGTACGTGTATACTTTTGTCTTCTCTTAGGAACAATAGTAAGGAAAATTCATTTGCCCACTTCAGATGGGTAGAATAGTCCAGGACCAGTATCTTTTGATGATGGTGATTCACTAAGTTTTTGATTCTGTCCTTAATCTAAAACAACAGTTCTTTTGAAAAAAAAAAAAGTTTGTGACGGGAACTTTTAACGTAAATCTTTTGACGAATCTTCTGATGTTCTCTTCAATTATGTTTAAACTTTTAGTGACGATTTTCCTTTAAATTATTCAAACAACTTTGTCAAGAAATTTGTAACGATAAATATTTTTTGTTATTATTTTCGACGACTTAACTAAATTTAAAAAAAAATACATTCAAAAATAATATTTATATAATTATTTTATTAGAAATAATTTTATTTTATATTAAACATTATTTTATAAAATCTCATAAATCAATAAATCAATAATATTAGATTAACTTAAATATTAATGTATAACAACCATTCTTTAACACACAATCGTAAAAATAATATATAAATTAAATCCTATTAAAATAACACCAATTATTCTCATATCTATTTCTAAAAGTGTAATATCATATCTTAATATAAAGTCATAAAACATATTCAAATTAAACCATAAGAAATATCTTCATTTCCAATAACCTGCAACAATATCAACAAACATAATTAAATTAGACAATTATCCTCACTTAATACTAATATTTAAACATAAAATAGATGAACAACAAAAGAAGCCAATAAAACAACATGTTGCAGATACAAATAATCATCTAAGTTACTAAAACTAATATAAGTTAATGATAAGAACAACAAAATGAATCAATAATGTCAAATGATACAAATTAGACAACTAACATCACAATCAATTTTTATTAAAATCAACACAGAATTATAACATTTTATTAACCATATTTAGCTTGATGTCATAACTATTTTTATAGATTTTAAGATCATTTGAAATTTATTAGACTGATTTTAGTTTCTTACAAGATTATAGTGCAAGCTAAAAAGGGAGCAAACAAAGAGTAATTGGTTGATTTAATGATTTAAAATTCAATTCATATCTAATTGAAAACATAGTTTGCACCGCCTAATTATCAACTATTAAACTAGTTTGAAATTAAATCTTACACCTACCAATCTATCTAACTTAGTTTAAATTTCATTTTTACTGATCATCATCGTGTTACTTACTAAGTTATGTTTTATTTTGTGATCATCTTCAACAAGTGAAAGCCAATTATCCTATATATGCCTTTCATATCTTCCCAAGCCTCCTGCATTAATGTTCAAACTTAATAGAATAAATCTACCTATGAGACTGATTTTTGACATAATGTGAAACAATAATCAAATTATACCATAAAAGAATGGTTTCATAACTAGTTGGGCCATCATTATTTGGTATCACTTATACAAATTTAAATTGATAATATGTAAAAACACTGTCTTAAAAGATAAGAGTTTCTATAATATATAAAAACACAGCCTTAAAAACTAATAATATGTAAAAACACTGCCTTAAAAGACAAGTAAATATATAATTAATTTCTATAATATAAAAGTGCAAAGTGTATGAAATATCAAATTCCTTCGTTTTCTAAAAATTTATAGCTCACAAGAATGACAGAACATGATAAAGTTGAAAATTCGATAAGAGTGTAAGAGGATTTCTAGCAATAAAGTGGGACTTACTTGTGGCCCTGTGGAAGTGGAAGAATTAACAAAATGTCAACAATGAAGTAGGAATACATGTAACGCCTTGCAATAGCATAAGAATCTTCAACCAATTCACCCCTTCCAAGTACTTTTGAAGGAGTAATGAACCTAGTGCGAAATTGAAATATAATGCGCAATATATAAAAAATATCTATGAATGTTCATAGTGTTGGAATTATTTCCAATATTTGGGTACATATATTATTTAATAATTGTATATTAGTTGTTATCATAATAAAGATTAAAGCCCAAATAAAGTGATCTATTAAAGTATAAAGGTTATGGGCTTATTTCAAGTTGATGGCAGAATTTATTAGGTGTTTTGTGGTATTCAATTAAAGAATCTGACTGCAAAATTTTGCCACGAGGTTGCAAATTATGGATGATATAGAAAGACCACTAAAGTTATTACGTGATAATAATTTGTAGTTCTTTTACTTTAATAGTAATATGAGTTTGACTAAGTCGAACTATTTGGAAAATAAAGAATTCAGAATGTTTATTTATCTATTGAGCATATTTGGACAAACTCTAAAATTACGGATCCGTTCTCTAAATATTTTCTATCCGAGGTCTTTCATGAACATATTGTTCATATGGATATTACATATTTAGATGATATACAGTTTTAGTGGGAGTTTGTATTGTGATGCTTGTATAGATACAATTTGGAATTTATGTGCACATTAAAGAATTAGTTTCTAAAGAAATTAAAGATTTAGTTTTTAAAGAAAAAATCAACATCTTAAAGTTATTCAGATTGATCTCTATAAGGAATAAAGGAGGACTAGTTGGTATTAGACATGTTAAAGATCACACTACATGTTAATCCATACTACACACACATGTTTAATCTATGTCATTTGATTGTATTGACATATGTGACTATTGTGGGTTTAGTTACGAATTAATGTAACAAAAACCTCTTTAATCCTATGTTGTTATAATTGATGGACGAGATTGATATAGATGTATTTGTAATGATAACAATATTTTGAGCTCTTAAAGTTATAATATACAATTGAAGGAAATATTATATGACCCAAGTGGGAGATTGTTGGAATTATTTCCAATATTTGGGTACATATATTATTTAATAATTGTATATTAATTGTTATCATAATAAAGATTAAAGCCCAAATAAAGTAATCTATTAAAGTATAAAGGTTATGAGCTTATTTAGACATCTATAATAAATATGGGGACATATTTGTGTAGAAGCAGAAATACCATTCATTATTTTGTTGATGGGCCGAATAATAAATGGGTATATTAGGGCTAGGTCCCAAACCCATATAGATAGCCTACCTATTTGTTTCTCTCATCGAACAATAAGGTTTATGTTCATCTCTCAAAAACACTAAAGAAGAAGGCTATCGATATAGGGTTGGATGACTTAAACCCCACCCACATCTGACATTCCGATCCAGGTCCAGATCCAGAACAAGAAGATCCACATTCAGATTCAGGTCCAGATTCAAGATCAAGAGAAGATCAAGAATAAGAGAATAACGAAGAACGGCTTAATGAACCGTTCTGCATTCAAGATCCAGGTACGTTTCCGCAATTACAGTTTATCTCGATTTATCGACATAGAGTATTAAGAATATAGATTTAAGGATTAAAGATTTAGACTAAAGAAACTAACACATAGAACACAATCAATAATTTTCAAATTCCTGTCCAACATGAAATGTTTTTTCACGGAATCGATGACTGTTATGTATTAAAACAATGGATATACAAACACCGTTATTACACCATAAGAGCACAAATATCTTGTTCTCCTTCAAAAGCAATGATCCTTGAGGATGAAATATTTTCTTCTTGGATTCCCCTTCTTCAGGGTTTTCATGTGGTTTAAGGCCATTAAGAAATTGTTTGAAGTTTTGAATACTTCTAGAACCACATTCAAATCCTTTACTGAGATAAAGCTTCTAATTGTATCACCATTTCTCTTAAAAAAATTGTTGTTTTGAAAACTTGGTGAACTTTGTAAACTTGGAGCTTTAAACATGAATATCGCATGAATGTAACATATTTAGAGCGATAATATAAAATTGGTTAAAATTTACTAACTTAAGAGAACTGTCTTCATAAACATCATCCGAATATAGTTTGATAGTTTAGCTGAAAACATCCAATAGGAGAATGCAAAGTTATTAAATAAATCCAGGACTTTTGAACCTTAATGACAGGTGCATACTTCATATCTAATTAATGAATATGAACGGTAAAAAGAATCAACAGTAAATCTAACCTAACAAACCGGATAGGTTTGAAATTCATATCTGTAACTAAACTCCTTTTAATTTCACTTGAAGTTTCAAATTATTGCATTCAACGACCTGCGTATACACAGATTTCAGATTTCACAGTAAAATTTTAATTAGGATTAGAAAACAAATACAAACATCATATTTTGTAACTCAACGATTGTAACTCAACGAAGAGAGATAAATTAATATCACATACCGTGAAATAGAAAACAAATTGAAGCGAAAGAAATTTATGGTCCACCTATTTTTATGAATATGTCTTCAAACTTTACCCTTCTGAATTTATAACCCTAAACTTCAAAGTCGACTTGGACGGGATTTACTAACCGAACGGATATGGACAAATTTGATATTGAAATTTCCGCAGATTACACAACAACCCAATAGTAAGTTTTCAACTTTATGAATGCTTTTTTTTTTTTACTAAAATTAAATTTTATCGAAAGTTTAGACAAAAAAAAAAAAGTCTAATTTTAAACTTCATATGGATGAAGTTTACCGATGAGTTTATATTTATGAATTCTTAAAATTTTTAACTAACATTTATATTTTTAACATTTATTATTACTAATTATGTTTTTTTTCTAAGTTTGTGTAGTGTAGTGTTTTTGCTAATTTCATTTTATAGAAAACATTTATGCATATATCAATTAAGAAGAGAAATTTTGATCAATTTTATTAAATAAAATTTATTTTTCACTCACTATTTGTAAAAATAT
Source organism: Impatiens glandulifera (assembly GCF_907164915.1). Lineage (NCBI taxonomy): Eukaryota > Viridiplantae > Streptophyta > Magnoliopsida > Ericales > Balsaminaceae > Impatiens > Impatiens glandulifera. Next base: position 64,697,149 of record NC_061862.1, on the reverse strand, counting down.
AAGTCACAAAAAAGTGAGTATGGAGTTTGTTGCAAAATTTATCTAAAAGTTCTTGGGAGATATTTGACGGATTTTGTCACAGGTATTTACCTTCTAATTTAACAACGAATAAAAGGTGGATAAATATCATTGATTATTTGTGATGGTATTTCCTTAATTTAAGAATATTTGTGACGGATTATATTTTCGTCGGAAATTCCATCACAAACTCCGTTGCATATTACTACTAAAACGTATTCGCCAATAATTATTCGCCGCCAATAGCATGTTTTTTGTAGTGAAAATTGCGAATCATTTCCTCAAAGTCCTTTTGAAAATGAAGCATAATGGTGCCATACACAAGACCAGGGCTAGATTTATTGCTCTCTACAACCGTTTACTGTGTTCAAATGATCCAATGTATATTATTGTTGATTATTGCATTTTATTTTATGGCGAGTATGTTCGAATCTCCATGTTACAAGCTTGACGCTTTTGCTTAAATGAATAAATCTTACTTCAATGATTTTATGATTTTATTATGTGTCTTAACTTAAAATTAACTTGTCTTAAGATTGTGAAGGTTTTACTATGTTTCCCAATGGAATAACTTCCTGATCTTGCACCTACTGTTCTTCCTGAGGATTCAATACAAGTTTTTGAATATTAATATCTTTGCACAAGGAAGAAATATTTTTCTATGGTTATGCAACTATGAATTGGGTTATACAAGATTTAGTGACCGTTTTTTAGAGATTTGATTTTGTCTTATTTTAAAAAATGTTTGAGACCTCCTTAGATAAAAAAGAAGTCAAATATTAAAACTGAAAAACAAACTGGTCCTTAAGGGGCTAAACCAATTCAACCAGTTTAAGTTACCCATACAATGACCCATCACACATTTTCTACAGAAAAGTAATTCAACTGCGCAGAACTTGCCGCCCGACGGGCTCGAACCCAAGACCTCATAGAGGCATGGGGGATATCCACCTCTTGTTGCCGCTAGGCTAGAAGAGGGGATGGCACTACAGGTCTTGGAGGTATGAGAATGGGAGGTGATTGCAAGTAGCTCTTCACCTCCCAAAGAAACTAGTGGTTCTTCTTTAAAAGTTTGAATAATGGGTCACACGTGGTCTTCAACTTGCTGATAAATTGACTAATATACTATAACTTGCCTAGAAATCCTCTCACCTCCTTCTCGTTATGGGTTACTGACAAAGCAATGATTGCCCCTGTAAGTGATGAGGAATCCCAACATTTTTTTGTCACTCTAAATTTGCACTCCTTTGGTTTAGCCTTAGTTAAAACTTCTTAATTATGTGTAAGAGTTTCTTGAGGTTCTGCAGATGTTCCTCTCGGTTCTTGACTTGAAGATCATGTCATTCACATACACCTCGACCTCTTTATGGATAATGTCATGTAAAATCATAGTTGTGACCCTTTGGTATGTGGCTCCAGCATTTTTGAGACCTAAAGACATCACCCAATAGCAATAGGTTACATCGTCTTCTCTTTATCTTCCAAATTTATGAGAACTTGGATGTATTTAGAGAATCTGTCCATAAACGAAAGTAGTTTGTGTCCTCTACATGGTCAATTTGAATGTCGATGTGAGTCAATGGGAAACTATACTTGAGACTAACTTTGTTAAGATCCTTGTAGTCCATGTGTGCTCGTATCATTCTATCCTTTTTGTTCATAGGTACCAAATTGGCGACCCACCTTGGATATTCTACAACCTTGAGAGATACTGCCTCTTGTTATTTTTGAATCTTATCTTTGACTTTTTGGACGATGTCATTCTACATTCAGTTTCACTGATTTTGCATTGAGATAGAGCAGAATGTGATGCTGAACAATCTTAGGATCTATTACCGACATTTATTTGTATGACCACGCGAACACGTCCTTTTTTAGTTTTAAGAGTTCAATTAATGCTTGACGTTCACTTTCATTTAGATTATGTCCTATTAAAATGATTTGAAGATTGTCTTTAGTGTTTAAATTTATTTTGATCGTTTTTTTGGTGGAAGATATTTTGTTTTCATTCTCAAGATAACGTTTCATTTCAAAAGTCATTTTTGAGTCGTATGATGTTTCGTTTGGACCGGTTATGTAATCTGAAATTTCATTTTTATTGAGAACATTAAAAATAATTACATTCATTTCTAAATCCTCAGATGAGGAAGAAAGAGTGATGTGAGCTTTATCAAAAGTGGAAGGATGATACAATTTTTCAGAAACTATTTTGAGACAAACTTCTCTATTTTTAAATTTCCCCAATTATATGTTCGTGCATTCGTGATATAAGTGGTCCTTTTAGTTATGAAGGGATTATCGTCATCCTCACTTGTGTCATCGGAATCATAGTAGATTAGGCCTTGAGAGAAGTGTTGGGTTTTATTTGGGCTCCCAACTATGAAAAAGGCTCAATAGTGGTTCAAGTTCACTTTTAATTCATTAAGGGTATTATAATATTTTAAAACCTAATTTCTCTAGTATTTAAAGAGCGGTTACCGTCATCAAGAAGCAAAAGTCAAAAATTAAAAGAGAGGAAGAAAGAGAAAATCTTGTAGCAGATTTTTGCCTACAGCCGCACAGGTTCATCAAACTCACGATCGGAGATTCAAACATAGTTTTTCTGGGGCTTAAAGGTTCTTCCTAATTTGAATTTTTTATTTGACTTGTTTGGTACCAAAAGTTGTATCTTTTTGGTTATTCCCTTTTATCTTTCTACGGTATTAAAAGGTTGTTATACCTTGTTTGTATTCCCGACTTTGATTATAGTGAAGCTTGAACTAGACGTAGAGTCCCGTGATTTTTACTATTTGATTTGAGTATGTTTTTCACGTAAAAATTTTGTGTGTGCATTGTATTATTTGTTTCCTCTTTTACTTGTGCTTTATCTGCTCCTAAGTTTTTCAATCAAGTAGAAAATATAATATACGTTTTTCCCAACAAGTGGTATCAGAGCTTGGTTAATTGTTTAGGACTTGATTGAATTATGGAGATAAACACAAGTATGATGATTTTTCTCAATGGTTTAAATTATCAAATTTGGAAAGGAAAGATGAAGGATTTGTTATTTGTTAAGGCTTTACACTTACCCGTTTTTGGTAGTGAGAAACCTGCATCCAAATTTGACGAGGAATAGAATTTTGAACATGAACATGTATGTGGTTTTATTTGTCAGTTTGTTGAAGAGAATGTTTACAACAACATCCAACATGAAACAAATGCACAATTTTTATGGAATAAACTTGAAAATTTATATGCTTCAAAGACTGGAAGTATTAAATTATTCTTGCTTCAGAAATTAATTCATTTGAGATATAATGATAGCGCTTCTATGGATGATCATTTAAATGAGTTTCAGGGTGTTCTTGATCATATGTGAGGCATGAGAATTAAGTTTGAAGATGATGTTCAAGGACTTTGGTTATTGACTACTCTACCCGATTCCTGGAAAATGTTTAAGGTTTCTCTTTGTAATTATGTTGCTGATGGTGCAGTAATTATACAGATGGCCAAAGGTGGGTCATGAATGAGGAATTGAGAAGAAAATATCAAGAGTCTTCGATAAATTCAAATGTGTTGGTTACTGAAAATAGGGGGAGACAGATGAACAAGGGTGGAAAAGACAATGCGAGACATAAGAGTCGAAGTAAGTCCAGATCAAAGTACAAGTCAGTTGAATGTTATCATTGCGGTAAAAAAAAGGCACATTAAGAAAGAATGCTTTAAGCTGAAACACGAAATGAGCAGATCTAATTAAAATAAAGATACTAGAGAAGAATGTGTGTCAATAACAACTTCAAATGATCTTGTCATTATCCACGACGAGAATACAATCAAACTTGTATTTAATGAGTCAAGTTGGGTGTTTGACACTAGAGCTTCCTTGCATGTTACGTCAAGAAAAGACTATATTACGTCTTATACTTCAGGTAATTTTGGAGTATTGAAGATGGATAACGACGACTTAAGTAAGGTTATTGGTATTGGTGATGTTTTCTTGGATTCTGGTAATGGGTCGAAAATATTACTTAAGGATGTTCGACATGCTCCAGATATTAGGTTGAATTTGATATCAACTAGAAAACTTGATGATTATGGTTTCACGAGTAATTTTGTTTCTGGAAAATGGAAACTTTCTAAAGGTAACTTGATTATAGCTCGAGGAGAAAAATATTCTAATTTATATTTGATGCAAACTTCGATATGCAAGGATAGTGTGAATGTTGTACGGAGTAAAGATATTTCCAAATTATGGCACAGAAGACTTGGTCACATTAGTGAAAAGGGATTGAATCTGTTGGTTAAGAAAAATGCTATTTCTGGATTGAGTGAGACCAATTTTGAGAAATTTTCTCATTGTGTTGTTGGAAAACAAAATAGAGTATCGTTCAAGCATAATCTTCCTTCAAGAAAGTAAAAAATCTTAGAGCTGGTGCATTCAAACGTTTGTGGTCCTTTAAAGGTACGAACTATTAGTGGTTCTCTTTATTTTGTAACGTTTATTGATGATCATTCCAGGAAGCTTGGGGTGTATGTTTTTAAGTCTAAAGATGAGGTCTTAGACAAGTTCAAATAGTTCCATGCTCTTGTTGAAAGAGATATCAGAAAGAAGATCAAGTGCATTCGTAGTGATAATGGTGGTGAATATTGTGGTCAATTTAATGCATACTGCAGACAACAAGGAATCAAACATCAGAAAACACCTCCAAAGATTCCTTAGTTGAATGGCCTTGCAGAAAAGATGAACAGAACAATTGTTGAGAGGATTAGATGTTTGCTTTCAGAAGCAAAGTTATCTCAAACGTTTTGGGGTGAAACATTACTCACAGTAGTACATGTTATTAATTTGAGTCCTACAATATCTTTGGACGGTGATGTTCCAAATAAGGTATGGACTCGTAAAAATATTTCGTATGATTATTTATGAGTATTTGGATGCAGGTGCTCTGTTCATATTCCAAAGGATGAAAGATCAAAGTTAGATGTGGAGAGTCGAGAATGCATTTTCTTGGGTTATGGCCAAAATGAATTTGGTTACAGATTATACGATCTAGTTGTAAAGAAGCTTGTCAGAAGTTATGATGTCATCTTTTATGAAGATGAGACTATTGAAAACATTGATAAAACTAAAAATAGTGAGTTGAAGGAAAAATGTGAGTGGATAGATTCAGATCCAGTTCAATTATCTGAATCACCTAGTTCAACAGAAAATCAGCTGCAACGGGATGATTCTCAAGATGAACATGACGTTCAAATGGAGAATATTAGTAACGAGCAAGAGGAATTATCTACAATTCCATCTAGAAAATCAAAAAGAGATAAAAAAAACCTTCTACGAAATATTCTATTAATGAATATGTTTTAGTGACTGATGGGGGAGAGCCAGAGTCATATAAAGAAGCTATGGATAGTGAATCCAAGCATAAATGGGTTGATGCTATGAAAGATGAGATTCAATCTCTACATGATAATCATACTTTTGAGTTGGTAAAATTATCAAAAGGAAAGAAAGATTTGAAGAACGGGTGGGTATATAGACTGAAGCAAGATGATCATACTTCAGCTCCACGATACAAAACTCGTTTGGTTGTCAAAGGGTTTAGTCAAATAAAGGGAATTGGCTTTGACGAAATTTTCTCTCCTACTGTTAAGATGACTTCAATCAGAACTTTCAGAAGCAAAGTTATCTCAAACGTTTTGGGGTGAAACATTACTCACAGTAGTACATGCTATTAATTTGAGTCCTACAGTAGCTTTGGACAGTGATGTTCCAAATAAGGTATGGACTCATAAAAATATTTCGTATGATTATTTATGAGTATTTGGATGCAGGTGCTCTGTTCATATTCCAAAGGATGAAAGATCAAAGTTAGATGTGGAGAGTCGAGAATGCATTTTCTTGGGTTATGGCCAAAATGAATTTGGTTACAGATTATACGATCCAATTGTAAAGAAGCTTGTCAGAAGTTATGATGTCATTTTTTATGAAGATGAGACTATTGAAAACATTGATAAAACTAAAAATAGTGAGTTGAAGGAAAAATGTGAGTGGATAGATTCAGATCCAGTTCAATTATCTGAATCACCTAGTTCAACAGAAAATCAACTACAACGGGATGATTCTCAAGATGAACATGACGTTCAAATGGAGAATATTAGTAACGAGCAAGATGAATTATCTACAATTCCATCTAGAAAATCGAAAAGAGATAAAAAAAAAACCTTCTACGAAATATTCTATTAATGAATATGTTTTAGTGACTGATGGGGGAGAGTCAGAGTCATATAAAGAAGCTATGGATAGTGAATCCAAGCATAAATGGGTTGATGCTATGAAAGATGAGATGCAATCTCTACATGATAATCATACTTTTGAGTTGGTAAAATTATCAAAAGAAAAGAAAGATTTGAAGAACAGGTGGGTATATAGACTGAAGCAAGATGATCATACTTCAGCTCCACGATACAAAACTCGTTTGGTTGTCAAAGGGTTTAGTCAAATAAAGGGAATTGGCTTTGACGAAATTTTCTCTCCTACTGTTAAGATGACTATATCATAACTATATTGAGTTTGGCAGCTAGTCTTGATTTGGAAGTTGAACAGATGGACGTGAAGACGACTTTTCTTCACGGTGATTTAGAGGAAGAGATTTATATGGATCAACCTGATGGTTTTGAGGTCAAGGGTAAAGAGAATTGTGTTTGCAAGTTGAATAAGAGTTTGTATGGTTTGAAGCAGGCTCCACGACAATGGTACAAGAAGTTTGAGTTATTTATGAAGCAGCACAGATATAAAAAGACTATTTCTGACCATTGTGTGTTTGTGCAAAAATTCTCTCATGATGATTTTATTATTCTGTTACTTTATGTTGATGATATGTTTATTGTTGGTCAAAGTGCTGCGAGAATTGACAGGTTGAAACAAGACCTAGGGAAGTCCTTTGTAATGAAAGATCTTGGACAAGCAAATAAGATTATTGGAATTAGAATCAGTCGTGACAGAAAGATGAAAAAGTTATGGTTGTCTCAAGAAAAATATACTGAGAAAGTGTTACAAAGATTCAATATGGAGAATGCTAAAAGTGTCGGCACACCTTTAGCGGCTCATTTTAAATTGAGCTCCGAATATAGGCCTTCTAATGATGATGAGAAGGAATATATAAAGAATGTTCCCTATAGTTCAACTGTTGGTAGTCTTATGTATGCTATGGTAAGTACGAAACCAGATTTAGCTTATGTTGTTGGTACTGTCAGCAAGTTTCTTTCAAATCCGGGAAAAGAATATTGGGAAGCGGTGAAGTGGATATTGAGATATCTCAAACGCACATCAAGTATAAGACTTTGCCTTGAAAATGAGAATCCGAATTTAGTTGGTTATACCGACTTAGATATGGCAGGTGATGCTGATTTAAGAAAATCCACTTCAGGCTATTTGATTAATTTTGGAAGGGGAGCTATTTCTTGGCAATCGAGACTACAGAAGTGTGATGTGTTGTCAACCGCGGAGGCTGAACTTTTGCAGCAACGGAAGCTTGTAAGGAGCTAATTTGGGTTAAGAAGTTATTATTTGAACTTGATATTGTGCAAGAAAGGTATGTGCTTCTATGTGATAGTCAAAGCGCTATTTATCTAGCAAAAAATTCAACATTTCATTCTAGATCTAAACACATTGATGTAAGGTATCATTGGATACGGGATGCGTCAGATGAAAAGTTGTTGATTTTAGAAAATGTGCATACAGACGATAATGGCGCCGATATGATGACTAAGGCACTGCCTCAAAGCAAGTTCAAGTTCTGTTGTTCAACCGCTGGGTTGACAACATCTTTCTCATAGTTGTGAGGGGGGAGTTTGTTGGGTTTTATTTGGGCTCTCAACTATGAAAAAGACCCAATAGTGGTTCAAGTTCACTTTTAATTCATTAAGGGTATTATAATATTTTAAATGGTTATGTTATAACATAATTGCTCTAGTATTTAAAGAGTGGATGTCGTCATCAAGAAGCAGAAGTTAAAAATTAAAAGAGAGGAAGAAAGAGAAAATCTTGTAGCAGATTTTCTCCTACAGCCGCGCAGCTTCATCAAACTCACGATCGAAGATTCAAACGGAGTTTTTCTGGGGCTTAAAGGTTCTTCCTAATTTGAGTTTTTATTTGACTTGTTTGGGACCAAAAGTTGTATCTTTTTGGTTATTCCATTTTATCTTTTTGCGGTATTGAAAGGTTGTTATACCTTGTTTGTATTCCCGACTCTGATTATAGTGAAACTTGAACTAAACGTAAAGTTCCGTAGTTTTTACTACTTGATTTGAGGAGATTTTCCACGTAAAAATATTGTGTGTGCATTGTGTTATTTATTTCCGTTTTTACTTGTGTTTTATCTGCTCCTAAGTTTTTCAATCAAGTAGGGAATAAAATATATGTTTTTCCCAACAAGAAGTCTCTGTCTTGGGATTGTCTTTGGCGTTCATCTCCAACTCCTCTTTACTCTTGGAGCTTGCTTGCTTTGTCTGACTCGATCATTCTAGAGACGCCTTCCAGTTCGCTACCTCGACCTACAGGTTTCCATATATTCATGTAAATTTTAAAATTAGGCTTATGGCGGTAATCATAAAAGATTACAAGACCGGGTATAAATTTTAAGGTTGCGAGGCTACATAATGGTTCTGAGAACTCGAAACATAGCATGTTCCAGGTCCTCTCCCTCTCCCTCTCCCTCTCCCTCTCCCTCTCCCTCTCCCTCTCCCTCTCCCTCTCCCTGTTTCACAAATTGTTTGTTCAGCATAAGTGGGATCGGGATATACACGTACCATATTTGTAAGAAATGAAATTGAATCAATAGAAAGAAAAATTAAAATGAAATTGAATCAATAGAAAGAAAAATTAAAATGAAATTGAATCAATAGAAAGAAAAAATTAAAATGAAATTGAATCAATAGAAAGAAAAAATTAAATTTTTAAATAAAACATGTCATATTTATAAAATTTAATTTTAATTATCCTAACCTTAAAAGTTTTTCTATAAAGAAAATTTTATAATTGATGTGAGATTAGATTACTTCACTAAATATAAAAAAAAATTGAAATAAATAAAAAAATAACAACATACACATAATATTAAACATTTTAAACTTATATATTTTATACTACTAATATTTAACAATTATGGTATTATTGGATTAATGTAAAACACAACATAGAGATAAAATTAATTTAATAAGATCTTAATGATTATAATTTTTTTTCATTATTCATGTATAATGTTCTAAATAAAAACTATAACTGATACGTTATCTTTTATATAACAAAATTTACTTAAGGTCAAAATCTATGTTTATTATATTTGATTATTTTTTTTAAATACTATTGGATTTATTATATGGTTTGATTCAATTTATTTTATAGAAATTTTAAATTTTGTTAAGTTTTTTTTCTAAATTATTTCGCTTATATATTTGTTCGTATATATTGCACGAGAATTCACCTAATATATATAAATTAGTTAGTTAAAAATTTGAATTTTTATTGTTAGGAATGTCGTGCGTTAATTAAATTTTGTGTCGAATTTAAAATATAAAATCTTATTAATTTACTTAGTTAAAGGGTCGTATTTGTTTAGTTAGGTTACAAGTTTCAAACACATATATAACATTTTTTATATTATTGTTAATCCTTATAAATTTATGGGCGGGTCAACCTACTATTTAACTTAAGTATCTATTTAATCTTACATATATATTCAAATTAACCGTATTATATAATATATATATATATATATATATATATATATATATATTATTTGATTTTGTTATTCTTAATTTAGTCCTCCATAAAGTTAGAAAACCATAAATATGTCTTTACTTTATATTCATGACAAATACACATAAATTATAAATTAGAGTTTATTTAATTTTTGTAGATTTCTATTAAAACTTAACTAATCATTCAATTTACCAGCTATAAGAATTTTTTTCTACATAACCAATTATTCAATTTATCAACTAAAATAATAATTCTTGTTCTGTACATTCTTATTGAAATAATTTGTTAATTATTTTAATAATCTTGTTTGGTATAAATTTAAAAAAAAAAATGTTTGGTAAAAAAATTAAACAATAATAATATATTTGATAAAATGTTTTTTTAATAAAATAAATTATATTTTAATTAATCAATTGGGTGATGTAATTGAGGAGGGAAAGTGAAATGATGATGATTAAGTTGAGATTTCTTAAAAAAATTACAACGAAAAAGTTTATATTATGTTACAAACAAGGTTTGCAAATATGTGAGTTTGGTGTAGACACATCAAAATTCAAAATAAGAGTGTGTTAAATTTATAGTATTAATTATCCAAACAAACAAAATAATTAGAAGAGAATTGCAATTTACAGTCCACTCATACTATATAATCATAATATATATTATGAATTTTATGCATATATCTAGTTTTATTTAAATTAAAAAGTACATATTCGTATGGTTTGACAAATATTTTAATTTATAATAATACAAGTATATTAGTGATTATTATACAGTATAATTATAATGCAGTAACTTTAAGATGTTATTGTAATATTGTGATTGAAAATATCTTCAAATATTATTTTTGTTACAAAAGTAATTGGAAACATGTTGCTTACAATTAACTTCATATATTAATTTCCTATGTATATATTATCATGCAATTCTTATTTCTTTTTTTTATTTGGGAATATATAAAAGGAATAATAGTTTATGCAAATAAACAAAATCGTTTTTAAATCACATTCATTTGGGAAACATTAAACTTAAATTTGTTTGATTTGAAAGATAAAATTGTTATAATAATTTTTTTTTTTTTATTTACACTAACTTTTTCTCTATACAAATTAATATGTTAAATTATCATTAATTACCTACTAAAGATTTAATTTCATCCCAACCAAACAAGATTGTATTGATATACAATCATATACAAATTTCATAAGATTTTCTCAATAAATATATATATATATATATATATATATATATATATATATATATATATATATATATATATATATATATTAATGTACATACTATTTTTTCTTTTTCTAAAACCTTTAACTACAATAGTTAGTTTATAGCTTTTACATAATAAAAACAACTAAAATGTTAAGGGAAATATTAATATTTGGGTAAAAAGTGGCAACAATATTTATTTCCTTATCTCAATAAATATATATTTTAAATGATTATTTGTATTTTTTTTTTTTAAAATTACACACATGAATATCATTGCTAAAACAATATTGGTGTCTTAAAATAAAAACTTGAGCCAAATTCTTATTCTTATCGAGGGCTTGATTTATTTTTTATTTTACTAACTTGTTATGGAAGATTAAAAAATTTGAGTTTTTCATGGACAATGAGAATATTAAATGTCTAGCCGAGCAAGATAGAATATGCTTAGTATCTTGTCTTTGTCATTCGCATCCACAATAAATAGTAGCAAAAGAAAGAAATTTTTTTCACAAGGTTCTGAAAATCGTTCCGGTGATTAACCCGTTGTTTTTAAACTTGGTTTTGTGCTACTCTCTACATATTTACAAGATTTCAATGATTTTCATTTTATCATCTTTTTGGATCCTGCCTCAAAAGCACTAGAAAATTTAAATGAGAAAAACAGAGAAAAATATACGTTGGAATGAGCTTAAATGATCTTTGTAATTACCTTGTCATGATTTATTTCTTCTCACTAATATATTGAATAGTTGTAACTTGATGTATTTGTTTAGTTTCTTTTCTTTTCATGATTGATTTTGCATTTTATGAATATACAACTATTGATACATTTATGTATTGTATGTTATACATGATCAATCTCAGATGTGATTAAGGTGAATCAAATGAGAGGCATAAATATGTCGGTTATTGCTTCCATCATACATTAGCTAAAAATAATGACCAAAAATCCAGGGTTTTTTTTATAAGCAGTTCATTTTCTTTAAACATAAAAATAGAATGCAAGTTTTATAACACATTTGTCTGTAGTTTAGGTCCTTTACGACATAGTTTTGAAACCTGGTTCGGCCCGTCGGTCGACCGACAAACCCGATGAACCGGTCATCAAACTGGTTGGGTTGATAAAAAAGTGGAAATACAATCAACCTATTTAATCTCAACCCGCTAGTTGGACCAAAAATCCGACAACTAGGGTTAACCCAACGGGTTTATCCTATTTTTTTTTACAAAAAAATACTTCTTTTCTTTCTCACTTATCACTCCCTCAGTTCTTATCTCCCCATTTTTTAGTTGTCATTGGGTTTATCAATTTTTAGTTTAATGTGGGTAAATTACCGATTTCTAGTTCTAGACACTGAGAATGACAAACTCTTTCATTCACCTCAAGCTCCACCTCCTACCTGAACCAGTTGATTCTCTTTTACCAAACTAAAATAACGATTTAAGGTGGCATTGTAAATCATAACTTAAACATGGTTTCTTCCTCAGATAAAAACATAGTTATCCAAAAAATAGAGGTTGTAGTTTGATTTAAAGTTTGCACCTCGCATATTCTAGTTAAGTCTCTTTTATTTTAACTTTTTTTAAGTTATTGTTATCATCTCTTTGTCAAAATTTGGCTTATTTTGAGATTCATACTTCATATAATTGATGACAGTAATTTGATATTATTTTGAGATTCACACTTCATATACTTAATGATAATAGTTTGACTATTATTGTATAAACAATTTGATGAATTTTTGTTATTTTGTATTATTTTATTATAATATAAAACTAACTAGTTGACCATTGGTGGTGGCAAAATCCCTTTATTACGAATCTAAACTCGTGTTTAAAGTGGAATTATTTTTTTTTAAATTAACATGGAAATGCATTATGTTATCATAATTTTGATTATATTATGTCTTCCATCGATGTTTTTGTGTCTATTAAAGATGCATTATTTTTTTTTTATTTATGATATACTTTAATTATTTATTCTCATTTTCTTGGGATAAGTGGAATTCGAAATTCTTTTCATTTGTTTGAATGATGAGTCGTGGATATTGCGGTGATCTTGCCATTGAGTACAATCAAATCAAGCCAACAATATGATGGTCGAAAATACTTGGACGGATCAATTCGTAACAACATGGTACTATTAATCTTTCATTTTTACAAACTTTTAAATTAATTTTTTTTCATTTTTACATAAATATTTTATCTCTAAAACAAAATATAATTTTAATTTGAGTTTTTAAATATATAAAGTATTATATTTTTATATTAAAATTTATTATTTAATATGATTATAAAAAATTCATGTGTTATTTTTTATTTTATATCAACATTTAAATTTACATTAAAAATATTATATGTTTCATTTATATATTAAAATATTAATTTAATTTATTATCATTTTTAATGTCATTATAAACCATATACATTATATAAATAAATACGAAAAATAAGTCGAATCCCAAAAGACCTCAGTCTAGTCATCCGTATAAATATATTGACCTTTTTGGGTTTTGGAGTAGAATGAACTTAAATGATTTATTTGTTATTGTATTGACATGATTTTTTTTTTTTCAAAAATGTATTGAAGGATTGTAACGTGATGTATTTGTTTAGTTTATTTTTTTTCATGATTGATTTTTTTTTTATGAATATACAACTATTAATACTCTTATGTAATGTATGTTTTACGTGATCAATCATATAAGAGGCAAAAATATGTCGAATATTGTTGGCATCATACATTAACTAAAAATATTGAGCGAAAAAATCCAAATTTCTTTATATGCAGTTCATTTTTTCTTTAAACATAAAGATAGAATGCATGTTTTATAACACATTTGTCTACAGTTTAAGTTTTTCACTATGAATCTAGAACCATGTTTTGAAAATTAACATAGAAATGGAAATACCTTAATGTTGTGATAGTGATTCATGTCAAACATTTGTCATAATTTTGATTAGAGTATGTCTTAATTAATTATGTCTTTCCTTTTCAAATTTTGGAAATCATACATTATGAAGGTGCATTATTCATTTTTAATTGTGACATGCTTTAATTATTTATTCTCAATTTATGGGAACAACCGGAATTCCAAATTCCTTTGGTTTGTTTTGTGGTGATTGTGTTAATGAGTACAATCAAGTCAAGCCTGCTGCAACATCTTGATGTGGGATTGAGCAGCATAAATTCATCATATTGTGATGGTGGATATACATGGGCGGATTAGTTTGTAACAACATTGTACTATTAATCTTTCATTCTTAAAAAACTTTTTAATTAAATAAATATTTTATATCTAAAAAATATATAATTTTAATTTGAGTTTTTAAATACAAAAGTTATTATATTTTTATATTAAAAAATATTATTTAATGTGATTATAAACACTAATGTAAAATGATGTTTTGGTAACAAATGTTATTAACGGCGCTATAGCGCCTTTACGGAAAGTTTTTATCGGTAACGCATAAATATATGCGTTACTGATAGCACGGCCATTTAAAACCGTTACTGATAAAGATTTTCAGTAACGGTCATAAGGAATAGCCGTTACAGACACTATTGTTTTTATTTTATATCAACATTTAAATTTGCATAAAAAAAATTATATATTTATTTATATATTAAAAATATTAATTTATTTTATTTTAATTTATAATGTCATTATAAATAATATATATTTATTTTGTTATGTACATTTTATAAATAAATACGAAAAAAATAAGTCCAGCCCAAAAGAGCTCCGTAAAAGTATATGAGACCTTTTTTAGTTTGGGAGGGTTTAAGAGATTAATAAATTCTTAATCGACGATTTATACCTTTTGGGGTTTTGAAGAGCGAGAGATTATATATATATATATATATTAAACATTTTTAGGTTTTGAAGAGAGATCCAAGTTGAAAGGAATATCTTTTTAATGTATTTATTATATATAATTATTTAAATAACAATATATATAAATATATTTTAATTGTAGGATAATATTAGGATCTTTTAACCGTTCAAGTAAGTATTTTTATCTTACTTAAATATATATTATCATATTTCTATTTCACACCTAATAAGTTTGTATCCTTAGTTTTAGTTTAACATTTTAAATATTTAAAAAATTATTAGAATTTACATTGAATTTATTAAAATTTTATTTTATATTTATTATATTTAATCAAATATAATTTACAAAAATATTACTTTATTATTTTTAACATAATAATAATTACTTTTTATATAAATATAATTTATCTTTAATAAAATATAACTTTATTTTAAATGCATAAAATATAATTTAGTTTCTTATTTTTATATTTCTTATATTAAAAATATTATTTATTTTTAAATATTCTTATGATATTTATAAAACATTTAAACTTTAAATTAAACTTACATTAATCATTCATTCATAAATATATTTTTATATTTTATATTAAACCGTATCTTTATTAAATTTAATTTTACATTAAACTTATTAAAATTGAATTTTTCATATTTAATCAAATGTAATTTATATTTATATTATGCACTAAACTTATTTTCATTATTTTTCTATTTAATCAAATCAAATTAAATCTTTTAAATACATAAAATTTAAATAAATATTTTTAATTTATTTAAATTATTTTTAATATAATAAAAACTATTTTTATATAAATATGATTTCTCCATAATAAAATATAATTTTATTTTAAATTTTAAATGTATAAAATATTATGTAGTTTTTTATTTATATATTTTTTATATTAAGAATATTATTTATTTTTTTAAATATTCTTACAATGATTATAAATAATTTTGAATTTTGAATTAAACTTATATTTATTTTTTAATTTATAAACTTACTATTATATTTTGCATTTTATAAATATAAATTTATACTAAACTTCTTATGAATATAAATTTATACCAAACTCCTTAAATTATATTTAATTTTTTACTTATATATTTGTTATTAATAATATTATTTATATTTTAACTATGTTTATAAATAATTTTAAATTTTGATTTAAATTTATATGTATTATTAATTTATACCCACTTTATATTTTGCATTCAACTTATTAAAATTATAATATTTTTTTATTTAATCGAATATAATATAAATATAAATTATAAATTAAACTTATTTTCATGAAATTTAAATTTGTATTAAATTTATTAAAAAAATGAATTAAATTTTACTTAATTTTTTACTTATATATTTTTCATATTAAAAATATTATTTATTTTTTAAATATTCTTATATGTATTATAAAGAATTTTTATTATATTCATCACTAATTCATACATATTTTTATTAAATTTAAATAAACTTATTAAAAACTTTTTTTGAATCAAAATTAATTTAATATTTACCTATATCTTTCTTATATTTACAATCTTAATTATTTTTTAAATATTCTTATAATGTTGTACATAATTTTTAATTTTTAATTAAACTTATATTTCTTTATTCATAATCCTACTTTTATATTTTGCATTAACAATATTTTAATCAAATTTAAATTTGTATTAAACTTATTAAATTTTTATTTTATAATTAATCAAATATAATTTAAATATTATATTAAACTTATTTTTATTAAATTTAAATTTGTATTAAGCTTATTAAAAACAAATTTTACGTTAAATTTTATTTAGTTTTTACTTATATATTTATTATATTAAAAATATTATTTGTTATATAAATATTCTTAAAATATTTATATATAATTCTAACTTTTAATTTAAACTTATATTTTAGTATTAATTCATAAATACGCTCTTATATTTTACATTAACAAGTTTTATAAAATTTAAATTTGCATTAAACTTATTAAAATTGCATTTTTTTTATTAAATCATATATAATTTAAATTTAAATTTTGCATTCAACTTATATTTATTAAATATAAATTTGAATTAAACTTATTAAAAACATATTTTACATCCATTTTATTTAGTTTTTACTTATATATTTCTAATATTAAGAAAATTATCAAATATGTAATATTTCTTATATTACAAAATATTTAATATTCTTATAATATTTATAAAAATTTAACTTTTGAATTAAACTTATATTTTTCATTAATTCATAAACACATTTTTATATTTTTTATTCATTTAAATTTGTATTAAATTTATTAAAAATATATGCATTAAAGTTTATTAAGTTTTACCTATATATTTCTTATATTAATTATATTTTAAAAAATTCTTATAATGTTTATAAATAATTTTAAATTATACTTATATTTTATCATTAATTCATAAACACACTTTTATATTTTGCATTAACAAACACTATTTTTTATAAATTTTAAATTTACATTAAATTTATTAAAATTACTTTTTTTTCTTTTTAATTAAATATAAATTAAATTTAAATAATGTATTAAACTTAATTTAATAAATTTAAGTTTATATTAAACTTAGTAAAAAAATTTTGAATTAAATTTTATTAAGTTTTAACATTGAAGCAGAGTGCTCTACTAGTTACCCGACGAAATTCAAAAAGAATATCAATTGTTTCTTTGTTGGGGTTTTCGTTAGTTGTTAAGATAGTAATAATGGGGAAATCTAGACATGATATGGTGAGCCTGAATGGTACAAACTATAGGCAATAAAAACTGATGATTAACGATCTATTAAATTCAGATGATTTGCATGAGGCAATTGAGAATGAGGGTGTTAGACTAGAGAGTACAAAATAGGCTAATTGGAAAAAGACAAATAGAAAAACGTGTAGCTTTATTCATTCGTGGGTTGTGTAAATATTGTGCACCATGTTGAGAACGAGACTAAGGCGTGTGGTGTGTGGAGAAACTTGAAGATCTATATGTTGGGAAGTTAGTAGGGAATAAAGAAACACTGATAATAAGGTTGGTGAACCTGAAGTACATTGATAATAAATCAATTATTGAGCACTTGAATGAATTTCAAAATATTTTGAATCAGCTGAGTACTATGAAGATAAACTTTGATGATGAGGTGCAAGTACATTTACTTCTTGGCTCTTCGCCTACGAGCTGTGAGATACTTATTATCACTCTAAGCAACTCAGCACCAAATGATAAAGTCAACATTGTATTTGTCACCAGTTCCTTGCTTGGTGAGGAGAATTGAAAAGGGGATAAACCCTCTAAGTCCAATATGTTGGTGACTGATAGAGAAGATCAAAGGATAATAGAAGTGGTTCGAGTATGGGCAAGTCGAGAGCTCGGAAGAAGGATGGTGCATGCCATTACTGTGGCAAAATGATTCATTGGAAAAACGAGTGCTGTAAATTTAAAAATGATAAAGCAAATGGTACAATGAAGCCTAGAGAAAAGAAAAAAAAGAGTGCATATATATATGCTTATGCTTCAAATGGTGAACTAACATATGCTTCTAAATGTCAAGACTCCTATCTTAGCACGTCTTCAAATGAAACAACATGGATTGTTGACACAGGTGCCTCATTCCATACTACTCCATACACAGGTTACTTCCAGTCCTAGAAAACTAGTGATCATGGTGAGGTTTGTATGGGTAACAGTGGTGTGTTCAAGATAGTTGGTCTTGGTGATGTTAGAATAGAGACAAACATGGGTTGTTTTCTGACATTGAGAGATGTAAGACATGTTCTTGATTTGAGAATAAATTTTATTTCCACAGGGAACCTCGATGATGGAGGCTACCATAATGTTTTCAGTGGTGGAGCATAGAAACTAAGCAAGGGTTCCTTGGTTGTTGTACGATGTAAGAAATGTTGTTCCTTATATAAGATAAATTTAAAAATTGTCTATGATGCACCATATTATGTTGTGATGGAGTCATCTTGTGAGTTATGGCACAAGAGACTAGGTCACATTAGTAAAAAATGGTTGAATGTTTTGATCAATAGGAATGAGTTACTGAATCTTAAGGATGCTCATCTTGAAAATTGTGAGTATTGTTTGAAGGGTAAACAGCACAGAGTCTCCTTTAATAAGTCAAAAGTGGAACTGAAAAAAAAATGTTCTTAAGCTGGTTCATATTGATGTATGTGGTCCTATGAAGATTAAATCCATAGGTGGTGCTTCTTATTTTGTAACCTTCATAGACGATGCATATAAGAAGGTTTGAGATTATGCTATAAAGTTCAAGGATGAGGTTGCAGCAAGGTTTGAGGTCTTTCACAAGCTGGTTGAAAGAGATACAAACATGAAATTGATGAGGGTATAGTCAGATAATAGGGGAGAGTAAATATTCTCATTTGATGATTATTGTAAAGAACATGATATTCGACATGAACAGACTATTCCCAAGACTCCACAACAAAATGGATTGATAAAGGGGATGAATAGAAAATGTTGGAATGGATGTGGAGTATGCTCTCCCATGCCAGGTTGGCTAAACATTTATGGGATGAAGCCATGAGCACTACAATGTATGTGATCAATCGTTCTCCTTCCAAGCCATTAAATAATAAGTGTGCATAAAGCGTGTGGTCAAGTAAATATGTTAGTTATGAAAATTTACGTATTTTTGGTTGTAGAGCATTTGTGCATGTTCCAAAAGATGAAAGGTCTAAACTATATGTAAAAATCAGGCAATGCATATTTGTGGGTTATTGTGATGAAAAGTGGGGATACAAGTGTTATGACCCAGTAGACAAGAAGGTTTTGAGAATCCTAAATGTGGTAGAAGAAAAGACTGTTGAGAATTTTGAAGATGATGACAAGCTTGATGCACACATGCGTGATCTTCATGGTCTTGAGTTGCCTCATGATGTTGAGGAGACAATGCCACATGTATCTTTAGACTCGGATAATGATGATGATGATGTTCCTTAGGGTCAAGTTGTAGGCCATGTAAATGATACAGAAACTGATCTTGGTGATAATATTGAGACTGATTTGAAGTTAAATATATGATGGAAATCAACAGAATCAACAAACATAAGTACTTAGGAGGTCTACTAGAGAGAAAAGATCAAGTTCTAAGTACTCATCTACAGAGTATGTCCTTCTAACTAATTGTGGGGAGCCTGTATGCTATAAAGAGGCTCTTGAGGATACTCACAAGAAAGAATGAATAGCTTCCATGAATGAAGAGATAAAGTTATTACTGAAAAATAACACATATGAACTGGTAGAAAGACCAAAGAACGGAAAAGTATTACAAAATAAATGGGTATACGAGATCAAGCAAGAGGGCGATGATAGAAAGCCAAGATACAATGTTAGGCTGGTTGTTAAAGGTTTTGGAAAGAGGCATGGAATCGATTATGATAAGATTTTTTCACCGGTAGTGAAGATGACTTCCTTCTGGGTGGTGTTTGGTCTAGTTGCTTGTATGGATATTGAGGTTGAACAGATTGATGTCATAACTGCATTTCTCCACGGTGATTTAGTTAAAGATGTTTATATGGAGCACCATGAAGGTTACAATAAGAAAGATGAGGATAACAAGGTGTGCAAGCTTATTAAAAGTCTGTACGGTTTAAAACAAGCACCAAAGTAGTGATATCTTAAGTTTGAGTCGTTCATGACCATCCATGGATACATGAAGACGTCTACAGATCATTGTGTTTTTGTGCAAAAGTTTGCTTCTAATGATTTTATTATACTTCTCCTATATGTTAATGACATGCTGATTGTAGGGAGAGACAAGCTCAAAATTGTTAAGTTAAAAAGGATTTGGCCAAGTCTTTTGAGATGAAAGACTTGGGTCAAGCAAGATAAAATCTTGGAATGCAGGTCATTCGTGATCGGGTGAAAATCTATGACTATCTCAAGAGAATTATATTGAGAAGATTCTAAAAAGATTTTGTATGGACAAGGCAAAGTCAGTGTTTTGTCCATTGACTACACACTTGAAAATAAACAAGACAATGTCTCCCAAGGATGAAGAGGAAAGACAAAAAAATGTGCAAGGTTTTATATGCTTCAACAATAGGCAGTCTAATTTATGTAATGGTATGCACAAGACTAGATATAGCTCATGCGGTTGGAGTAGTTAGTCATTTCATTTCAAATCATGTTAAGATACACAGGAAATTGTTAAGTGGCTAATGAAATATCTTCAAGGGACCTCCAAATACGCTTTGTGTTATGGTACTGGAAAGACACATGTTAAAGGGTTTTCTGATTCATATATGAGTGGTGATATTGACACAATGAGATCAACTTCAAGGTATTTGTTTACCTTTGGAGGAGGAGCTGTATCATGGAAGTCTCGTCTATAGATATGTGTTGCTTTGTCTACTACAGAAGCTGAATATATTGCAATTACTAAATGTTGTAAGGAAATGAGATGGATGAATGAATTATTGAAGGAAACGGGTATAGCACAAGACATGTTTGTGGTGTTTAGTGACTCACAAAGTGCTATACATGAAAGCAAGAATTCAAGTTTTCATTCATGTTCAAAACTCATCAAAAGAGGTACCATTGGATCTGTGAAGTGCTCGAGAAGAAGGAAGGAGTTATACTTGGAGAAATTGCATACGGATGAGAATGGGTCAGATATGATGATAAAGGGTTTTCTAAGAGGCAAACATGAGATATGTTGTGCCAAAGCCGGAATAGTTTTGTCTAGGCGTCATGATGATGAATGTTTATAGCAACATTCTCTCATGACTCGAAAGGGGGAGAATTGTTGAGGTGTTCCTTGCCATTGCGATCGGGTTTTAACTTTCAGGTAAGTAAACGGGTCAGGGCTTTCTATTATGAAAACAGGTTAGAGTATAATACAGTTTTTTGATATTTTTATTTTAAGACACGGTAAGGTTGAGAGAGAGTGAACAGATCTGAGGTTTTTCTGATTTCCTTTTTGTTCTTTGGCTGATCCAAAGAGAGAGGTTGAGGGAGTTTTGATTGTGAAGTATTTCAATCCTTCCTAGAGTAATCACTTCTTTCATTTGAAAGCAGGGTATGTAAGTTTCTACTATTGACATTTCTTTGATTTAGTGAAACTTATTACTCTCGTGGACGTATGTCAATTTTGACCGAACCACTTATATTGTGTTGTTATTGTTTTGTACTATTTTAGTTCTTGGTAAATCTATTGTTCGTCATAGATGATTTGGAACTGATTTGTTATATGCTTGATTTTTAAAATAATATGTGGTTTTGCTTATCAACAGTTTTCTAAAAAAAGAAAGACAAAACTTATTCTAATTGATTTTTCAACTCTTGTTATAATTCAATAATTTGTTGAAAAATAGTAACTATTAAAAATCTAGAAAGCAAAAAGGAATAGTAATAGAATGCATGTTATGTTTGGTTTATAAAACATAAAATAGTATAAATAAAATAACTTATACTATTATTGTACAATAACATTAAATTTTCTATGATAATCATGTAATCATTTTTTTTTAAAATGTTAACTTTTTATTAAAAGAACGTAAAACGCGTTTAAACAATACAAAGAAAAAAGAAACAGAAAATAAAAAATGATAACGTAAAAATTTAAAATGTCAATAAGATTAAAAAATTCTCATCTCGTACAACTAATTTTTTGGATTAAAACGAATAGGTACAATATGAATGTTTTGAGGTAATCATATCAATAATTTTTTCTTTGAGAGACTTATATTTTTTTTTTTCCATATCATCTACTAAACAAGAGTACTCTCTATATGTATACATTTTAAACAGAAAAAATGAAAAAAAGAAATGTTATACCTATTTATACAAGTGAAACAATAATTTTATTTTGAATAAATTAGAATAATAACATATCTCAGTTAATATATTATAATTTCTTCAAATAAAACAAATCAATATATATTCTTCACATAAAACAAATCAATATATATAAATATATATATACAACAATTATAGACTATAAAAAAAAAAATAGTTTGATTTTACTATTTCCACAAAACAAAGTTAAATGCTATTTTATTATGAACCCGAAATGATTATATGAAATCATTCACACCCACAAAAGAAAATCAAATTATATATTACATCCACCAGTAGAAAAAACACTCAACCAACATAGAAAATACATTGAAGAAATCAAAGGAAAGCTAAAATGTCTTACATTACCACCCTCCCATAAGCTTACTTAAGATGATGATTCTTCTTCTGCTGCTGCTGCTGTATTAACAACTCAAGAACTCCGTATAATGCCTGCTTAGAACTTCCATTACCTTCCCAAGCTTCTTTAGCCTCTTTAGCAACTTTCTTAGCCTTGGCCCTCAAACTTTTATCTCCCATCAATTCTCTAACTCGAGCTTCAATTTCATTCCTTTTCACCAGTTTCTCCCCTCCCCAACCCCAATCCTCAACCCATATTCCAAGCCCAGAATTCTTAACCACCTCTGCATTCATCTTATGGTCACCATGTTGTGGCCATGCCAATATAGGCAATCCTTCCTTAGAAGCTTCCGTAACTGAATTCCACTCACATTGGTTTATGAATCCACCTACACTTGGATGTGACAGAATTCCAGGCTGGTTAGCCCATCCCTTTAAAACAAAACCTTCGACATCCTTCCTTTCGACGAAACTATCGTCAAAAGATGATTTGGGAAATACCCAGATGAAAGGGAACCCGCTTCTCTTCAGTGCTTGTTCTAGCTCTATTGTT
Organism: Impatiens glandulifera; assembly: GCF_907164915.1. Taxonomy (NCBI): domain Eukaryota; kingdom Viridiplantae; phylum Streptophyta; class Magnoliopsida; order Ericales; family Balsaminaceae; genus Impatiens; species Impatiens glandulifera. The sequence continues at coordinate 64,673,620 of NC_061862.1, read as the reverse complement.
TGTTCATCTGATAAAACAGTCCTGCTCCCAAAATTGACATAAACTACAGATTCAGCTGGTTTATCACCCAGCCATGAAAAGTAATCATGTTCTTGAATTTGATCTAGCTCATAAGGATGTAAGGGACCAATTGGATACATTGGAGGAAGACTTGTCAAAACTTTTCCTTCCATTAGGGAAGTGATGGTTTCTTTCTCGAAAGAAGTGAAAGAATTCAGCAAGATTCCTGATACTTTCGAAAGGGATAGCGCGTTAGGAATCAGGTAAGTCGTTAACAGTTCGTTTGAATAAGAAATATCTAGCCATGAAGGAGGAATAATAGATCTTGGAACAGGGGATATCCCAGGAATTTCAAATTCAGATGGGTTTTTCGATATTTTCGATATCAACTCAGGAAGATAAGCGACGGTTGAGTAACATCGAGCTGAAGTTGTGCAGACGAGGAAGCATGGAATCGAGATATCGGAGGAAACTGTTTCCAGGCTGGCTGCAACTGCGAAATCAGCGAAAAGGGCGGTGGCTGGTTTAGGTAAGGAGAGTAGAAAAGATGGAAGTTGGCAGAGAATTAAGCTGTTCAAGGCTTTGACTTGGTTTATAAAGGAATAATGAAGATTGGAAATGGAGTTTTCGGAATTTAGAATGGTGGGATGGAATTCAAGGGAGTTGATATTGTAATGAGAATTCAAGAAATTGGAAATCTGTTTAGATTCTTCATCTGAAACTAGTGAAGGTTGTGGCTTGATAAGAGTGACTAAACAACCTTGAGAAGCAAATATAACAGCTAGGCGAAGAAACGGAGTAAGATGTCCCATTCCCGGGCTTGGGAATAACACGATATGGGGAGACTCCGATGATATGTGGTGGTCTTGGCTTGTCGAATTCGACATCCTTTGAAAGATTATGATTGGTAGTGTATTTTCATTTCCTAGATTATGAAATTTATATGGAGAACAAAAATATTGGTCCCCCAATGAAGATGATGATCATCTTATAATTAACTAATCATGTCATTTTCATTCTTATGTGAATGATTTCAAAGTGTTCTTAAGCATTGGTGGTCCTCCTTTGTCCTGTGTTCTTAACATTGATTGATGACCATAATACCAATGAAATACATGATCTTTACATGATTTCAGAATAACATTATTGCATTATTAATTCTTTGTGTTATTTCCATACCTAATTTCCTGCATTCTTGTTTTAAAGAATCAATATTTTCATTTACTTTATTTTGAATTATTATCCCGCAAATCTGATGTAATGTTTTTTTAACTATTTCGAAGAAACTACTAATCCTCTAATTCATTTTAAAGCGTTTTTAGTGAGAATTAAATAAAAAAAAATAAGAAATAAGCAAACAAATCTCATGTAATATGTCACAAAAACTATATTCCTACTATCATTGTTTCCTATCCTCTTATCAAGCAATTTTTTAAAAAAATCTTCATCCATTTCAAGACTGAACAAGGGCCAAATAACCTCTTATTTCATTATCATCAATCGAGTTTTTTCTTTTTTCAAATAATCCAGATTATATCTAAATAACTCTACATCAAACAAGCCTAATTGTCAGTTTATGCCCTTTAATTAGTAAAAGTTACCTTGTATTTAAACAACCTAAAATAAAGGTTTGATTTATGTACCAAAATAAAATTGGATCACTTATTTATAAGAACTTGAAAAAATAATAATAAAGAAGAAGAAAGAAAAGAAGAAGATGATCATTCACCAGGTTCTGGAGTTGAAATAGATTCTTGAAACAGAAAGCAGCAGCAGCAGCAGAAAGAAACCTTCACTTTAGCCAAAACCAAATCTTGGAGAGAATTGTATAAACTAGAAAGAAACTTTCACTTTACGAGCAGCAGAGCAGTTCAGTTAAACTGTATGGATACGACACTTGCCAGTTCCCGCACAAATAGAGCACTCTTGCGATTCTCCAGATATATGGCTTAAGCACTGCTTCATTCTATCATTCACAACATCCTGCACCCAATAATCTCTGATTCAGTCATATATAATTTGTATAGCCTTGACATCATAAACTGCTAACAAGTAAAAATTAAACTTGTATTTCTTGTCATGTCCAGGTAATAACCATGTCAGATTTATCAAACTGTTTTTTTTAAATAGTCCGGATATAAAGACTTGAACATGTGACCTTAACTCTTGCGCTAAATCACTAAGCACATCAGAATAAATAGAAAACTACTGTCAAAGAAAGTTCTAAACATTTTGAACCATTTCTAGAAATAGTCTTGTAGTGTTGACAATTTCAGATTTTTCTAATGAATGACCTCAGATACAACACGCAAATGGCACAGACAAGTGAAATTTGGATCGTAAGCATTCAATTTCAGAATGTGATGATACATATCATGTTTCCTTGTACTAACTCAATCATAGATAGATACCAAAATTCATGTGAATTTGAAAGGAGATGAGAAGCCAGTTGAAATTCAATAGAGGAAATATTTGTAGCTATGGGATTAGGAAGATATGCAGAACAATTTCTCTGTCAGATTTCTAATTATCAGAGATAGTTCAGAAATTTATTGATGGTTTTCATAAAGTGACTATGAAAGACAACACAAGAGCATACCACAAGCAGTTCGTGGAGACCCAAAGGAGCAGTTATTATATACGACACACCAAGATGCTCCTTTGCAGCTTCAGCCGTTAAGGAAGGAATATCCTACAATTAGAGAAAACAGTAATTTCCCAACTTTGGAAGACTATATAATAATACAAGCAAGGTGCAACTGCAAACAGACAATACAAGAAACTTCCCAGTTCAATAAAATGTTGATCTCTAATAAATATTTAACTACAAAAAGAACAAACAGGAAAATATGAGTTTTGCAATACCTGATGCCAATGTCGTCCAGGGAACAAAAAAAAACGGGCTCACAACTACACGTTTTGCACCTTGTTTTACACACAGAGAAAAGGCATCTTTTATTGATGACTCAGCCAATTCCTGAATCAAATATAAACTACAGCTCAACAAAAGAAAGATTATTCTTGTAAAAAGAGGATAAATACCATGTGAGCAGGTTGTACAATGGGATAGCCAGTTTTATCTCTAAACATCGCCACAAATTCATCTGAAATTGCAGAAAGTTTAGTTCATTAATTCCAGAACAATGAACAACCCCTTAATAGCATAATCAAGTAGAGTTTGTAGTGGCTAACTTTTTTACATGAAACTATTTGTGATAAGAAGGCTAACAAGTAACAAGACCAGACCAGAGAGGCCAAGCAGTTACGCTTACCTAGCATAAGATTGGATTCCTTTCTCCGTGAACCATGATCAACAATGATTATTCCATCCATTTCACCAATTCCAGCAGACAAATTCAACCTTTGTGATCGATGTACGAATTTAATGGGATATCTTATCGGCTTCGCAACTCCCAGGCATGGATACCAAAAACTTCTTCCATTTTCATTTGGTACAGTCCTTTAGTTGCATGAAAGAACAAAATCAGGAAAATACATGAAGAAAAAAAGGAAAATAAACAGGTTAAACACAAGCAAGTTATAAAAAAACACATGGAGTATTTATAATTAACAATCAGGAGTTGAGAATACTAATTTTGTGCCTATTTTTCAGATCAGCAACAAGTGTGTGCTTAATTCTAACCAAGGTTCAAGCAATAGATTTCAATGTTAAAGAAAGGATACAAGTTTATTTTGCTCACTGACTTTGCATCAAAAGTTCGTTTTGCATATTTAACTTTAAAGGTTGAAAAAGCAAAACAAGCTTTTGATGCAAATTCAGGAGGTAAGATGAGCTTATTTCCTTTAAAAAATATCATAACCATCTGAAAGAATGACCTGATCAAGACACAAATTATTTGCATTCATTAGTATCATTTAGGATTAGGAAGCTTTTCACATTTATCTACTAAAGAAAGATTCAACAGTAAAAGAACAACTACACTAAATAATTTTAAGTCAGGTTTCCTGGTACGGACAAATGAATAATTAAGGAACAGGAAACAATGTATGTGACATTTTCAGAGATCAAATAAGCTATGGCAAATTCCACCCGTGAATGCTATATATTAGTTAGCCACCTGCATTTTGCATTCAATCCCATGTAACAATCATCACTGAGGTATTTTTATTTAATGCATAACGTACAAACAAGAACAGAATAATTCTTGATGGGAAACAGTGTTTGGCATTTGGAGTAGCTATCATTGTAATAAAATCTTAACTTTAAGCATAAGAAGAACAAATATGAAGATAATGTATCACCATAGTACTAGTACTAATCACCAAAAACCCATTTGCATCGTTTCAAAGAAGGAACAGAATACTATTGCATACAAATCACAAAGATGGCAGTTAATGGGGGACAATGAACTACCTAACATTTTTTGGTCTATGAACTTACAGCAGAACTTGTTAACTAATAAGCCATGATGTGTTGTAAGATGATCTATAGCATTTAAAACATGAAGGCTAATGATTCTCTATTGGAACTAGGGATATGCTATTCTTGATGTATAATGTTCAGTGGCCATGTAAGAATATGAGGCCTTTAGAGCTTAAATTTTATTAGTGTATTTGAACAGAGCTACAAGACTGACTGTATTTTATAACTCCAAAATATTGTGTTTATAAATACAAGACTGTATTCGTATTAGACCTTCCCAATTTGGGGTTCTTAAAAAATGGTTGGAGTAGGATCTTTGAAAAAATAGGAATTAGAAGTTTAGCTTCTTTGACGATCTTACTCTTTGGTAAAACAAAAAGTTATTGCAGTTACACGACAGAGTGTCCAGAATTGGTTTAGTACTTTTGATGCCAACCCTACTTCTGCTACTCAATCAGCAGGGTCACTTCATTGGACTTCGTCTCCTTCGGTCATTTTGTTCTTAAAGTGGAGAGAATAATTGGGAATCACAATTTATGGAGGAAGAAACAAAGTGTCCAGCTGAATCAAACAGAGAAAATGAGACAAGAAAAACATGGGTATGAATCAGGATGGAAAATGGTAGTGAGAAGGAAAGGAGACATCTGAATCAGGATTTTGACTTCCTCTATTTCTTGAATTCTCTTTAACTTTCAAGGATTGGACGGCGTTCTATTTTACCTTAATTCGTCGTCCTCTCGAATTATTGAAGCCTGGTTAAGAAACCTGATAGAAATAATATAAATTATAATTAGTCAAATAATTAAATATAGTATTTAAGTTCTCACATATTATTGATTTTGGTGCAAATCTTTTTGTAATATCATATTATTATCACCGGTTCTGCATTCGAACGGATCCAAACAAAACAGGTGACAACATGCCCTTATTTCGGAAGAATCAATGAGAATCAACCCGAGTCTAAATTGAAGAACTCGGAGATGTAAAAGTGTAGGCCCACTACATGAGTCTAGCCCGTTGTCATCATTATGTACATCCTTGCATGGAAGAGGGTGGAGTTGGGGAATTGAGATGGATAAAACCAGCAATATTATTTCCTGGGACAATTCAATATAATATATATATATATATATATATGGTGTAACAAAATTTAAACTAATTTTAATTATCAAATTAATGAGAAGAAGGAGGAAGAAGAAGAAGGAGGAAGGAGAAGGAGAAGGAGAAGGAGAAGAAGGAGAAGGAGAAGAAGAAATAAAAGAGGAAGGAAGAAGAAGGAAGAGGAAGGAAGAAGAAGAAGCAGGAATATTATTTATTAATAATATAGATAAAAACATTAAGATGGTGGGTAGAATGAAACACATTGTCAAACTACCACTGTTTTGTAGGTGTACAATGACAGATGTTCCGATGGTCGATACAAATGATCAAACAGCAAAGTTCCAGTTGAAGTAGGCACTTATATTTCTTTTACCGTCACTGGTTCTGCATTCGAACTGATCCAAACCAAACAGGAGACAACATGCCCTTATTCCGGAAGAAGAAGGAGAAAGAAGGAGGAGAAAGAAGGAGGAAGAAGAAGAAAGAGGAGGAAGAGGAGGAGGAAGAGGAGGAGGAAGGAAAATAAGGAGGAGTAAGAAGGAGAAGAAGGAAGAAGGAAGAAGGAAGAAGGAAGAAGGAGGGTATCTTTTAAATTAAACCCCACTTCAAGCGGCGAGGGTATCGATACAGGTTCTTCCGATCAACAACCTTATCATCCCTTTCAAGAAATTAACTCCCTCTCAATCAAACTCTCGATCCTATATATTCTTAATCACCACATGAGGATTCGGCAAGAACCGCGACTGCAGCTGTTTCGTGACCCTTCTCGACAACATTGCAAATCTTGGCTTCGGTTTTTTAATCGAGATAATGGGAGACTCTTTCCGATCTCTTCGTTTAATCGTGTCTCGGCTTTCATATGGGTATTAATGTTATTGGATTAGGGTTAACTCCAATTGCAATGTCCTCCTCCTCTATTGGAATTTCAGACCCTTCTGTTTTCTTTGCATCTCTTGGTTTGTTATGGCTATCAACATGGGCTTACTTACTCTGCTTCAAATGATCCCAATCATTTCAAAGTCGGAACTTGGGTTAATCCGACAAGGAAAATCCATTGATGTTTTGGTTAATCTCGGAGAGCTTCCACCTTTGCCACTCCTTTTCTAGAAATTACCCACTTGGGCTATCATATTTGCCAACATTACTAACAATTGGGTAAGCCTTGTCATTCTCATTTTCAAATATGCGCTGATTATCTGATGAATCATGTTCATATTAATGCAGGGCTACTTTCTTCTTTTATCATGGATGCATGTTTACTTCAAAACTGTAAGTAAATCATATTGTCTCATATCTTGCTAATGAAGAATGATATGGAGTGTTTGTTAGGTATTTTTTGTGAATCTAAAGCAAGCAGCTTGGTTTAGGGCTGGCTGTACTGTGGGCAGCAATAGCAGTTTCAGGATATGTGACAGGATTGTCGTCGGATTTCATAATAGGAGAAGGGTATTCATTAACGTTTGATACATGAACTTGTGCAATTATTCTTTATACGTTTTGTTATGTTGAGAATAGGAACCTTCATAATACAATTAGGATTGACTTATGGGGCAGGCACTTTGTTGTGTTCAGGTGGATCAGTCCACTGTTACTGTTGAGGAACAATTTGGGAGATTTGATGGCATACTTAATTCAGGGTGTCACTGTTTACCTTGGTTTTAAGTTATCAATTAGCTGGAACTTTATCTCTTCGTCTACAGTAGATTGAGACATAAGGTGTAATGTTGTCATGTTTTTGTATAATAATCTTTTGAAATTCGTTATTAAACTTTTCGATTGTGTTTGTTTCAGGATAGTGTTTTTGTGACGGTTGTTGCATTTATTCAGTATCGTGCTTGGGCAGACAAAGCTTCAAATGCTTTCTACAAGCTCAGTAATACTAAAGCACAAATTCAGGCTTATGCTTTTGATGGTAAGGCTCAAATAGGATGCTACATAACTGTTTGTACAAGTATTACATACTTATTAAAAGTTAGTTACCCTCCTTGTTTCTGTATGAATTTCAGTTATTAGAGCCAGCGTTCCAAACATGAAATTGGATTCTGCATTTGAACAGAAGAATGAGATAGCTGAATCTATTGAAAGAAAGAGAACTTGCAAAGGTAATAACATCATCTTATTTCAAGGAAAATAAAAGTTCTATGGCTGAAACATGCTTTTCTTTTCCATTCCAATCTTTGTAGGCTATGTCTGGTTACGGGTATGAAATTGTCCAAACTCTAATTGTGGATATTGAGCCAGATGCACAGGTGAAGAGGGCAATGAACGAGATAAATGCAGGTGAATGAATATTCACGCTTGTTTATTAATAATTGATTTCATTGTTTATATTCTTTTTAGCCTATTTTGAAAACCAGAATTTTATCACAATCACAATTTAATTGGAAAATTACCAAAGTTAAAAACTGGAAGTAATTTTTTTTCCGTCTGTTAAATGATTTTGTATGGATTAATATCATAATTATAGTGTGGTTTTAGTTACTTTATTTTGAATTATTTTATGATCAGATTCTCTCTTCGATCATGGTCTAAATTATAAGTTAAGTTCGTATTTAATTTGGTATAGACTTTGTCTTTATCATGATCAGATTATCTCTTCGATCATGGTCTAAATTATAGGTTAAGTTTGTATTTCATTTTGTATTGGCTTTGTCTGTATCGTGATTTGATTATCTGGACTGGGTATATCTAGGCAGAGGCAAGCCATTGTTATGGTCTTAGAGACAGCGTGGTTGCATTCTCCGAGAATGTTCCTGGTACAACTGCTAAAGATGTGATGAACATGGTTCTTGTGACAAAATATTTCGACACAATGAAAGAGATCGGAGCTTCTTCTAAATCTTCGGTTGTTCTCATCCCACATGGACCTGGGGCAGTTAGGGATATTGCTTCGCAGATTCAGGATGGACTTCTTTAAGGTCAAAGTGCTGAGATTTGAAGATGAAAACATAATTTGTATGGATTTAAGTTTTGATAGTATTGTGTGATAGAATTATTATTGGAGTTGTTTTAAAACCTTGAAATATAGTGCAAATATGGTGTTTATGGTGTTTTTATTAAGAAATATTTGGTTTCGGCGGTATTTATCTTGTGTGATTGTAATATTTTGTTAAAACTTTTTCCATTCATAATTCATTTAAGATTTTTATTTTTTTTCTTTCCAACCTTTGTAAAGTATGATTAAGGAATTTTCAATAAAAAAAAATTAATGTTAAACTATATCAAAATTAAGAAAAATTGTGTTAATAGCCTTTTTCTAAATGTTCTGAAAATGGATTGGTCAGAGTGACTTATTGTTGGAAGCAATGAAAATATAATTTAATATTTTTGTTAATAAAAAAAAATTGATTCATGAAACTATCATTTTATTTTTGGGGATGGAGACTTAAGAAAAAGATGTTACCAATAGATTCATGTTATTAGAGCATCTTCAGCGGATGACCTGTGCCCGCATAGGACAGCGTGGAAAATGGCAGGTCATTGGTTTTTTTCATTTTTTGCATTGTAGATAAAAGCAAAAGAGGGCAGTGCCCTTTATGCCGGTCATGCCCTCCTCTGACTTTTTCATCATTATATAATATAATATATTATATAATATAGAAATATGAGTTATATATTTAACTATAATATTTTTTCCTACTATTTTTAAGTAACATTATAATAATATTAAATAAATATATATTCTAAAGTTTACTATAAGATAGGAATATTAATTATATATTAAATTATAATAATATTAATTATATATTTAATTATAAAAATATTATAATATTTTATTATAATATAGAAATATTAATTATATATTCTCAAATTTTCCTATTATATATTTAATTAATAAATATATTTTTTAAATAAATTAATATATTTTTTATTAATTATATTAACCGTGAGTTTAAAATCTCAAATTTTACTATAATATAGCTATAATATAGGAATATTAGTTATAATATTCCTATATTATAAATTAGTTATTTATTTAAAATATTATAAATAAAATTTATTATTTAGATAAGAGGGCGGGCGGACGGAAGCATTGGAGTGTTTTGGCCAACTACAATGTGTGCCCGCTTTCTGCTGATGTGGAATATTGATTTCACAAAATAAGAGGGCAAAGGTCTTGTGCGCTGCTGATGCTCTTATGTACCCTTTAACCCTGCATATGCTCCTTGCGTTCTTTCAAAATAAGACAAAACCAAGTTTTTACAAGAAAGCCACTAAATCCTGTATAACCCAATGCATAGTTTCATAACCATAGCAAAGTATTTCTTCCTTGTACAAAGATATTCAAAACTTGTATCGAATCCTCAGGAAGAACAATAGGTACACAAGATCAGGAATTTATTCCATTAGAAACATAGTAAAACTTTCACAATCTTAAAACAAGTTAAATTTTCAGTTAAGACACATAATAAAATCATTGAAGTATGATTTATTCATTTAAGCAAGAGCAGCAAGTTTGTAACATGGAGATTCAAACATACTCCCATAAAATCAAATGTAATGAACAACAATAATGTACATTGGATTATTTGAACAGAGTGAACGGTTGCAGCGAGAAGTAAATCCAGCCCTAGTCTTGTCAATGGCACCATTATGCTTCATTTTCAAAAGGACTTCCAGTAAGTGGCTCCCAATTGTCTCTAGTTGTTTAGATTGAGGACAAAATTAGATGACTTGAGTGAATCACCATCATCAACAGATACTGGTCCTTGACTGTTCCACACATCTGAAGTGGGCAAAAGAATTTTCCTTATTATGGTTCCCTAGAGAAGACTTATCTGAAAACAAAAGTATGCACATGCATTATAAGAAGACTGATATTTTTTAATAATAAGTGACAGTAGAAAAGAGATCCCACAGTTGATTCATTCTATGCAACCAAAAGAAAAATGATATAAAATATGCACCAACACAAATAAATTCTAGCAGTAACAGATGGCGTATATGGAAACGGGTAGTTTATCACATCTTTAATCAATCACAATCTCATTCGAAAATTATCATATTAAAAATTCAAAGTGATTTGTTGTCGTTTAGTATAAGATATTTTTTGAATCATGATCCAAATTATAGTGACTTCATAATCCAAATTATTCTTAGATCACTGTGATTTTTTACAAACATAATAAATTATTTAGATTTTTTGGGATAATGTTCTGCATACAAAAATACAATAACAAATAGCCTCATTATAAAAGATAGTTTTCATATACAAATAAAATTTAAATAAAAAATAAAAAAATGAATGATGATCAAAAGAACACAGCAAATGACTAAAGTGTTCTTTTGCAGCAATTGTTTATGAATTATTATGATGTATTGGAACTACAGGAATGCAAGTGCAATTATCAAATCTGAAATATGGAAAAAGTATTCTATTAATATAAAGAAAGTTTCAGTGAGGATTGGAAAGCCCAAACAGGAGAATTCACAAAATGAAAGAGAAATTTCAATGATAAAAATTGTTTGAATAGTTCAGAGATCTTGCTTTGATTTATTTTGATTAAATATAATATCTCAAAATTTTTGGGATAACTATAATAAAAATATAAGTGTCTATTGGTTGACTTTTATTAATAAAATAATATGGCTTTACACCAAAAAGAAATACAATAGCCTATTCGGGAACAAGTATTTTATTATAATCATGTCACATTGGAAAATCGCCCAAGTAAAAAAAGTGAAAGTGATTTTTCTTTGTTTCGTTTAAAATTTATTCACTTATTATATTTACATTTTTACCATTTTACCCTTGCTATAAGAGGGTTGGGGAGTAATGACATTGAGTAATTAGGACAAATCACAGTTTTTGTTTTTTTTAACTTTAATTGGAACATTTGGAAGAACAGGCATAAATTTATGCCAAAATTTTAGACTTTGGTCAGAAATTTGTAGCGATCACAATTTTCAGCCAAATGTAGATTCTTTTTATCTTACTTTTATCACATTGACAAATTTCCATAACAAAACAGAAATTGAATTGCCAGTAATGAATTACCTCTTTCATAACAAGCTAGCAACCAACCATGACTTTCCCCTGTTATTTATCTCTTCACTAGTTCGAGAAGAGTGCCCTGTAGCCTAGGCTGGATGTTGGGTGAATGGATGACATTTATCCTCCATAAGTTCAAACCCAACTACTCATAAATAAACAAGGGTTTTATGAGTACTGGGGATGAAAGTTCTATCTAAGTGGATGATCATCAGTAATGCCTTGTTTTGGTCAGCCCATTTCCTGTTTAGCTCCTCTAGAAATACATCACCCTCGATTGATTTCGCTATGTCATCCAGATGTCACGTCATCGTGGTCACAAGCCCAGAGTATAGTTTCTCTCCAAATTTGTGAAGAATCATATTATAAGCATTCCTGCATCAAAAAATTTCAGTTTAAACACCCATGAGATCTATATGATAAAAGAAACAAAAGCTACATGGTCACTGGTTAATCCATTTGGAAACAAAAACAATCAATAAATTTTTTAATCTGTCTGCAACTAAGTTTAATTTCCAAACATTATATCATCCAGATGCGTTTCTAGATCCAAATATTTTGTACCAAGGTGTTTCCAAATGGGGATTGTTACTACATAAACCTTGCATTTCTAGCCAGTTTTGACTTCTTATGTTGAGGATAAGTTGTAATATGGAGTTAAATGATGGAAGACAGCTCGGTTTGCTTCCAGGACTTTTAAAAAACCGGTCAAATTACCTATTGTCGTCCTTTATTGGTGAACTCCGTTAAGGTTTAAATAATCTCTACACAATTATTGAAACTCCTTAATCTAAATTATTGGTTAAAATTGTATTCTCTTTATAAAGTGCAGAGCCAGAACTTAACCAAGAAATGACTACATGTAACTTGAGTCATGTTTAAAAGCTTATGAAACAAAACAAGTATGACACAAGTTTAAAAAGAAAAACGAGTTTTTGATGCATGTTTAGGAAGCAAATTGAGCTTCATTCATTATATGATTGTAGCACATAACTAGAATGATTAAAATTGATTCAAGCTTTTATGCAATAATCATTCAACAGTAGAAGTATCAATGAGAAAAATATTAGATGAGATAAATAGAAGATAATTGTAATGGATGAATGAAATCAAGACCCTATTCAAATGGAATAAGCTTCCACTTATTTAAGAAAATAAGACAATCTTTCCTGGTCCATTAAATGTGTTCTTCATTGGTTTAATTTTGTTAATCTATCAAGTAAACAAATGTATGAGCATTAATCAAAATAGAAAGTTGGAAATTGTTCCACATAGATCCATGAAATATGAACATTGTCATGGTCAGCCCTGCTAGGACAAAAGAAAAGGAAAAAAGAAGACAGAATAATGTGATAGATTATTTTCCTGAGATCGAGAAATTGGAGAAAAGCCGATGAGAAAACAGGTGGGAGATGATGAACATAGAGAATTCCTTAATAATCTGATGATATATGTATGATTATTTACACAAATGATAATCCTATATAATCTCCTAATTTCAATCTAGCTATTATCTTATTTAATGAATTACAATTATCTACTTACAAAAAAAAACATAATGATTAATCTTTTGGCAACGTGTCATATTCAGATTTAAGAAAAAAACTCATCATCAGTGTTCAAGAACTTTTGATAGTAGTGTTTAACTCTGCTTGTTGTCTGATTCCCTCCTTTCTACCTTTCTAAAAGCACGGGGAATTTAGCTCTAATACCAATGATAATGATTATTTTTTTTATATTAAAAAGGATATGAATAAATAGGAGAAGATGAGACCATTAGAGAACATTTCAATGATCTGATAATATATATACTAATAGGTAGTGTAATTCTAGTAGAACTCTAATCCTATCTAATCTGCTCATTCTAATCTAACCAATACCCTAACTAATTATAATAATCTACTTAAATATTAAGTAAAGATAATTTGCTCTAATCTTTCGGCAGCGTGCATTCTTCAGATGGCCCTTTTATGTCCACATACCTATTTCATATCATAATGATGCAACACTATGTAAATAAATTACACTCAAACTCTTTAAATCACGGACAAGGATCTTAGTTTACTCTTACGGAAGAAAGAGTTTCATTTTTTTTTATCATTGGATCTAGTAGTTTTATATAAAAAGGAAAAAGCTCTTCTTATTAAATGAAAGACTAGAGTTATATAGAGGCATAAAAACACTCTTACAAATAACCTCCCAAACTATCCCAAAACTAACATTCCAACACTCCCCCTCAAGATGAGCCTACGAACGAAAGATATCCACAAGGCCCATCTTGTCACATAGTCTCGACAATTCTAACGAACTAAGCCCTTTAGTGAGACAGTCAGCCACTTGCTCTCTAGTAGTTACATATCCTAGTTTAAGTAGTCCGCTATTCAGTTTTTCCTTGATGAAAAATCTGTCAATCTCCACATGCTTGGTCCTGTCATGCTGCACAGGGTTATTAGCAATGCTAATAGCTGACTTATTGTCGCACCACAACTTCATTTGTGCCTCTTGGTCCATTTTGAGCTCCACCAATAGAGCTCTCAACCATATCATCTCTGCAACACCTAAAGCCATAGCCCTGTACTCTGCCTCGGCTGTGGATCTCGCAACTACCGACTGTTTCTTGCTCTTTCAGGAGACCAAATTGCCTCCTACAAACATGCAATATCCAGACGTGGACTTCCTGTCATCGGCACAACTAGCCCAGTCTGAATCACAATATCCCTCAATACTCAAATGCCCATTCTTGCGAAAGATCAACCCCTTGCCTGGTGCACTCTTCAAGTATCTCAGGATCTGGTACACCGCATCCATGTGACCCTCCCTAGGGTCATGCATGTAGCGACTCACCACACTCACCGCAAAGGAGATGTCAGGACGAGTGTGGCTCAAATAAATCAAGCGACCAACTAACCTCTGGTACCTCTCCTTATCAACTGGCTCTCCTGCCTCAGCACTTAGCTTAGACTTTTGATCGATCGGGGCCACCGTAGGCTTGCACCCAAGCATACCTGTCTCTGTAAGTAAATCCAGCACATACTTCCTTTGAGATAAGACAATCCCCTCTGCACCATGAGCTATCTCAATCCTAAGGAAATATTTGAGTTGCCTCAAGTCTTTCACTTCAAACTCCTTACTCAACCTCTTCTTCAATAATGCAATCTCACCCTCATCATTACCAGTGATAATCATGTCGTCCACATACACTGCCAGCATCGTAATATGAACTTCATGTCGCCTGAAGAACACTGTATGATCTGCATTGGTCTGCCGGTACCCCATGCCTACCATAGCCCTCCTAAACCTGTCAAACCAGGCTCGAGGGGACTGCTTCAGCCAATAAAGAGATTTATTAAGTCTGCACACCTTACCCTCCGTTTGTTTCGTGCCAAAACCCTGTGGGACCTCAATGTATACCTCCTCCAACAACTCACCATGAAGAAAAGCATTCTTCACATCAAGTTGATGTAACCTCCAACTCTCATTCGCTGCTAAGGAAACAAGTGTCCGCACTGTACTCATCTTCGCCACGGGTGCAAAAGTCTCATCATAGTCAATACCGTACGTCTGACTGTACCCTTTTGCCACCAACCGGGCCTTGTAACGCTCAACCCGACCCTCTGGACTTTGCTTCACAGTGAAAACCCACTTGCATCCAACCGCCTTCTTCCCTGGTGGTAATGGCACAAGCTTCCAGGTTTTGTTCTTTGCGAGAGCCTCAAGTTCCTCAAGCATGGAGGCTTTCCACTTTGGATCCTCCTTAGCAACCTGCCAACACTTAGGGATAGAGACAATGTCTAGAGATGCAATGAATGCTCCGTGTGCAGGTGAGATGTGAGAGTAAGAAACAAATTGGGCAATATCATGTGGGAAATCGTATCGATCAGGGGGAACTCCCACATTGAGGCGAGGAGTCCTCCTTACGGACATGTGAGTGGGAATGGAAGAGGGATGAATCATATCACTTGTGTACTCCTCTTCAGCGAGTGGTGTCTCAGAAGTCGGGGTAGGCAGGGATAAGGGACTTGACACAAGCGGCACTGTAGGCATGGTATCCTCAATCTGCCTCCTTCGCCTCATGTATACTCGCAGCTCCCCTTGAGCTTGAGTACCACCGTTATCGGGGTCATCTCCGCCTCGTTCTGGCACCTCCTCACCTGTCGGTGCACAAGGGACATCGCTCACGCCCACCATCCTCCTCTCACTACCACTGCTACTCTCCCCCTCTCGCTTCATACCTCCATTATCAAGCGAGTCTCCAAAGGGTGATGTATCCTGGGAAGAATAGTATGGCTCATGCTCTCGAAACGTGACATCCATACTAACAAAAAACCTCCTCTCCACTAGGCTCCAACATGTGTAGCCTTTTTGAGTAGCCGAGTATCCCACAAAGATACATTTAACCGCTCGCGGATCAAGTTTTCCCACATTTGGTCTGTTGTTCTGCACAAAGCACACACAACCAAATACCTTCAAGGGGAGACTATCACTAATCTCACCTTTCAATAACTCAAACGGGGACTTCCACTCCAACACACGTGAGGGCATCATATTGATCAGTCTCGCTGCTGTCAGGA
>NC_061862.1:64541049-64657072 GCF_907164915.1 Impatiens glandulifera | reverse complement strand
ATTTTAAAATGTTTAAACATAATAAATTTAAATTTTGATCAATAATAATAATTTGATATATTTATACAAAGAAACGAAAGTTAATTAAAATAAAAATTATTATGAGTTTGGATTAATTTTTTTTCTAAACGAACAAACTTTTTATTTATGAAGATGCATGTTTGTGTAAAATAAATAAAAAAAAGTGATGAAACGCTATATAATATGTTTTTCAAAAAATAAAACTCATGCAAACCAAAATAAACAAGTTTTTTTTGAATTGTCAAATAGATAAAAATAATGATAGAATCTTTTATTTAGAAAAAAAATAAAATAAAATAATGTATTAATATTTTTTTACGTTTTATTACATGTATTTTCTTGTTAAAAATTATTTTCATAATACTAATATTAAAATCTTATAACGAGAGTGTGAGAGAGAAAATATAATAATAATAAAACTAAAAATAAAATTGAAATTAAGAATAAGCAAATAGATATTCATTTCACCATTTCATCAAAAAAAAATCATATTGATCGAGTGAAATTATGTTATCTCTGCGGATTGTGGGAGATGGAGGTGGTCCCGCACACATTTTTTTCTCTTTTGATTGATTCATTTATTAATTAGATAGTTGTCCCTATCTCCATCGTCATAAAGCTGTATTCTGATTGAACATCAGAATTTAAGAGCATTTAAGAGCAGGTCATTTTGATTCATATTTACCTTAGTTGAATATGTGTTATTATATATTTTTAAAATTTCTGTCAAAATTAAATAAACTAATTTTATTATCAAAATACTTATTTTTTAATTTATATATTTAGTTTGATTGATTTAATTTATCTAATTATATATTTATATTTAATTTATTTAAATAGTTTAGAATTTAATTAATTTAGGATTAAGTTGATACAACGGTATTTTAAATTAATTATTTATTTTTAAATTCATGCAATGAGCTAATATAAAATTTTTATAAAATAATTTTAATGACTTGATATTATTTTTAAATTATAAAATAAAATAAAAATGAGTGTCAATACAACCAAGAAAAAACTATTTAATCAAACTAGTCCTAAATAAACTTGGAGTGACATATTACTCTTGTTTGAGAGGGAGTATATGTTATACAAGTTAACATAATATTTTGTTTTAAATTAGAATTGAAATAAAAATATAAAATAATAAATAAAATCATCAAAATAAAACTTGCATAATGTTTAGATATTTGTTAACACCTTAGAATAGTTTGATAAAAATTTTTTTTATTAAAAACTCATCGTAAGTGACTATTTTTTCAATATACTTAATATATTTAGTAGTGGGATCATCACTACTATTATCTATTATGGATAAAATTTGTTAACAAGTTAATTATTCTTATGAGGTAACAAAATAAGATTGTGTGAATTAATAATTAAAATAATTAGTAATTTTTTTAAAAACTAAATAAACTAACTCTTTTAAATGTACATAATAAATATCATAATATTGATATTTGTGAATTTATACAAATAAATCAACCATTCATCTCAATGCATATATCAATTCTCTTAATATTGAATAAATCATATTTAATACATAATTAATATACATTATTTTAATATTTTATTCAATTCTGGTTATAACAAATAAACCAAATTATTCATGTTTAATAGTCTATTTAACTTATTTCAGACCAATTTAAATGCAATAACTCATCGCATCTTGGTAAATAGTAACACTAAGCCCAGTTTCAAGTGAAATAAAATATTTAACATTATAACATCTAATCTTTAATTTAAAATAAATTACTTTTATATATAAATTATCTTATTATATAATTATAATTTTTTCATGTGAGACAATAATTTTATTTTTGAATTAAGATTTTTATTACCATCCATTTTATTACCACTTTTCATAATACTAGTTTAAAGTCTTATAAATATTTGTTGTATACTTATTGTTCTCACAATGATGAAGGAAAGAAAAACAATTTTTTTATATTTTTTCTATTGAAATGAAACTGTCATAAATATAAACTATTTTCACACTCTTAAATCTTAATAGTCACTATACTCCCATGTATAATGCATTAATTATTATTATAACTAGAAAGATCCCGTGCGATGCATACGGATAAAAATATATTGTTACAATGTCTCGCGCTTATTAAATTTGGTGTTTAATTTAAAATATAAAGTGTTATTAGCCTAGTTGGTTAAATTTGGTGTTCAATTTATTATGAAAATTGAAAAACCATCACTAGTAAAAAAAAGGTCAATATCAACGGTTTTTACTGTTGTTATTAAACAAAAAATGGTTAGTATTGAGTAATAATAACAGCTCAAAAAGCGGTTGACATCCGTTACTAGAGCCTCCGTAGGCATTGCTCAAACATGAAATATCAACCATTTTGGGGCTGTTGTTATTACTCAATAACAACCGTTTTGTGAGCGGTTGTTATTAAGAAATATCAACCGTTTTACATGCAATTGTTATTAAGCAATATCAACCGTTTTAAAAAATGTTGTCATTATTCAATATTAACCATTTTGTAGGCGGTTGTTATTAAGAACTATAAAAGTGGTTGTAATTTCTAAATTATAATGGTTGTTGACATTTTTTATTCCGAATTTATAAAAAAAATATTTCAATTATTTAATTAAAAATCACTTTAAAATAAATTTAATTATTTTATACAAAATTTCAAATGACAAGATAATTTTTAAATATAATTCCAAAATTAACATTAAAATAATTTAATTCCATTACATACAAATACTACATTTAAATAATAAAAAATTCATAATACAAAAAATAAAAAATAATAATTCGATATTCATCTTCTATCATCTATTTCTTCTTCCTTGATCTTCATCTTTTATCTCTTCTTCCTTGATCTTCATCTTCTATCTCTTCTTCCTTGATCTTCATCTTCTATCTCTTCTTCCTTGATCTTTATCTTCTATCTCTTCTTCCTTGATCTTTATCTTCTATCATCTATTTCTTCTTCCTTCAGCATAAACCTCATTTTCTTCATAATTAACTACCTCCTCTTTTTTATAATTAATTCCGTCCAAATTTAGTATACCTATATATAAAGACATTTACAACATAAATAATTTAAATTAAAGTTAATAATATAAACATTATTGGAGAAATTTGTTTAATCTATTTAACAACTTCTTAGTGTATCTCAAAAACCTGATTATACAATGATAATTTTATCTATAAAGCAAATGAGAAAGAAAAGCATTGATTTGAAGGAGGAGAGTTATTGCTGGGATTTGAGAGCATAGGATTGAGGGTTGAGGGATGAGAGAGATTGAGGAGTTGAGGGATGAGAGAGAGATTGAGGAGAGAATAAGTAATTGAGGTCATAAAAATAAAGGTTGTGGGAATAGAGGGGATTGAGGAGAGAAGAAGTTATCGAGGTTAAGGAGAATTAATTAATTATTTTGTATAACAACCCACGATTTTAATGATATTTTATTTATTTATTTTAATTATATATATATTATATTTAACCAATTTAATTACTTAAATATTATATTTATATATATATATATATATATATATATATTAACTATTAAATATTATATTTATATATATATATATTAACTATTAAATATTATATATAAATATAAATTATTAAATTTAAAATATTAAAAAAATATTTAATATCAACTATTTTTAAAATGGTAATATTATATATATATTTACTCTATTAAATAACAAATCAAATTAATTTATATAAAAATTTTAAATTTTAAATATTTTATATGTATATTTTATTAAATAAATATAAATATTTCAAATTTAATTATATATATATATATAGATATTTATTTTATTACATAAAATATGAAATTATATTATGTTTTTAAATTTAAAATATATTATCATAAAATTTTAATTTTTTTACTTATTATTATTATTATTTAATATTTATATTATATATATATATATATATATATAATTCATATAATTAATTATTAATAAATTCATATATATTTATATAAATAATTATTAATTATATTTTAAATTTAATAAAAATATATGATTATATATCTTTCCTAGTTTCTCTCTAATCTCTCCACTTATTCATTTTTTTCTTTAAATCTTAAATTTTAATTTCTCCTTTTTAATAATATTTTTTTATTCTTATTAAATACTAAAATTTATTAATATTTATATTTTTCACAACACTAAATTTTGTTAATATTTTTATTTTTACTTTCCCTAAAAAAATATTCCTTCGTATATTTTTTTTTATCTTATCTCACTTTTATTTCTCATATTAAATAAATAAAAATAACTCAATAATTACAAATAAATTCTCATAATAATTTTTAATAAAAATATTGAATAATTTCTTTTTTACTAAGAATAAAATTTATTCAAACATTTTGCTGCAATAATAAAATATAATATAACAAAATATATATCAGAATAAGTCTTATAATAACTGTTGATATTTCCCCCCTTTATATCAACGGTTTTAAAACGGTTAATATAGATTTGGTCAATATCAACGATTTTTTAAAGTGGTTGATATAGATGTGGTTAATATCAACGGTTTTTAAAATTGTTAATATAGAGTGGGTCAATATCAATTTTAAAATTCCGTTAATATAGATAAGTTAATATCAACCGTTTTAAGAGCGGTTGATATTGACCCCCTTTATATCAACGGTTTTTTAAACTGTTGATATAAAGTGGAGTCAATATCAACCGTTTTAAAATTCTGTTAATATAGATGAGTTAATATCAACCGTTTTTAAGAGCGGTTGATATTGACCCCCCTTATATTAACGGTTTTTAAAATGGTTGGTATTACCCCTTTAATATCAACCGCTGAACAAACGGTTACTATTTTTGGTTACTATTAATGATTTTTTTACTAGTGCATTTACCCTAAAAACATATTTTCTTTTTTTCTTTTTCCCACATATAATTCTAATTTTGTAATCTTTCATAACAAGTTAGACTTAGTAACATAAATAAAAATGCAGTCATAACACACAATTTTATAAAACGAGAATAAATCTCCCATTTGAATATGAATATGAAAATGCACCAATATTATTCAATCTAGCTAAAGGTCAACTATCTTAAGTTGGATATTCATGTGTATAATTTTCTAAAAATACAATATTTTTTAAATATATATTCATTGAGATTATAAGGGTATATATGTTTTATTAAGAACAAACTTTAAGAAGAATAACATTAATAACCCTCTTAATTCTTGAAGCTGTATAGTTTCTTGTTTGTAAGGTTATTTATTGAGAAAATCTTATGAAATATATTTTTATTAATTAATTTGTATATGATTATTGTATTATCAATGTAATCTTGTTTGGTTGGGATAGAATTAAATATTTGATTGGTAATTAGTGATAAATTAACATATTTGCATGGAGAAAATGGATGTGTAAATACAAAATTTTATTATAATAATTTTGTCTTTCAAATCCATGAGATTAATATTTCCCATATGAAGTTAATTATAAGGGATTAAAATATTTCTTATTTAAGTTCACAATATGCTTTAACTTTTTAAACCAAAATAATTTAAGTGAAGATATTTTTAATTATTATATTAAAATAACACATTAAATTACTGCCTTCTAATTATATTGTATAATAATCATTAATATATACTTGAATGGTTATAAATTGAAGTATTTGTTAAACTATAACACGAATATTTACTTTTTAATTTAAATAACTATCAGAAAATCATAATATATATTATATGCTATGCTTAGGATGAGTGTAATGTAAATTGGAGTTCAGTTCTAATTATTTTGTTTGTTTTATAAGTAAAACTATAAAGTTAAATTGGAATTCAAATTTTATAGAATTCAAATCAAATGAACATGGTTTTATAATTTCAAAGTATCATGTTCTTAACTAGCTCGTTCTTGTCCAATTAATATAATTTTTTATATCAATTTAATATAATTTGATATTTTATTAATTTTGTTTTTGTTTAACATAGTTTGCTCAAATTAAAATTAAAATGACTAGTTGTAAGTTGTAATACAATTTAACTCGAATCAACATGTTGATGACATTTTAAACATAGTATTTAGCATAAATTATACTGGCTCAATATATTTTGAACAACCACCAACTTACATATAACTAACCTGTTTAAAACATAATTTTTTTTTGTTATATATATATATATATATATATATATATATATATATATATATATATATATATATATATATATATATAATGATGTTTAATTTTCAAAGTGTTCGTATTGTCGGGTCGAGAAATATGGTTAATTTGGATATATATGTGAGTAAATGGATAATTGAGTCGGATTGTGGGTTGACTCATGCATAAATTTAAAACGGTTAAAAATAAAATTAAAAAATATTATATGTATGTTTTGAACTTGCAACCTAACAAAAACAAGTCCAACATTTTAACCAACTAGGCTAATAAGACTTTATATTTTAATTCAACACCAAATTTGATCAGCGCGCGACATTCTTAAAAATATAAGTTCAACTTTTTAACTAACTAATATATATAATGATGCTTAATTTTCAAAGTGTTCGGGTTCGAGGGCTGTGGTTAATTTTGATATATATGTGAGAGTAATACATACTTGGGTCGGATTGTGAGTTTACCCATCCTTAAACTTAACACGGTTAAAAATAAAATTATAAATGCTATTCATATTTTTTTTCCACTATTTTTATATCATTACTCACTCGTGCAAATGCACATACTAAATTTTAGTATATTAAAATGAGTGAATATTCTTCGCTTAGAAATGAGACTAATGGAGAGAATTCAAGACTATTCAATATTCATTTAATATAGAAGCACTATTCTTTAGTTAATCTCTAATATCTCATTGATGAGTGAGATACTTTAAACTTATAATATAAAGACTCATTCAACATATCTAATATAAATAATTTGTGACATAATAATTATAATTATAAATCCATAGTAGAAACGATGAAACTAAAAAAAATAAAAATCATAAACATCCAATTTTATATTAAGTAGAATTTGGAATTTGAAACTCAAATCCAATTCTAATTTTGTCGCCTTAGAATTATAAAAAGTATTGAATGTTTGTTACTGTCCAAGTTAGCTACAAAATAACATGTATAGAAAATGGTACACCTTCTAACTTATTATTAAATAATCCATGTTGGCTAGTATTTAAGGTTTGAATGCCAAAGTCAGACCAAATTTAACACTTTTATCGATAGACTTGGTATCCACTTCTCTAGAGATTTTGTAAAAAGTGATTTTGGACGCCATTCATGCTAAGTGAGGGCACGCTTGCCTTTCAAAAATTGTTAACTCTTGCCATAACCGAGGTTAAAGGATCGAGAGTGTGTTGGGTTCCAAATGCTCATTGGTCGAGAATCTGCGAGTTACTTCTCCACTAACTCCACCAACCGTTGTGTTTGTTAAAAGATTAACCGTAGGGTGGTACGATGGTAGGGTGGTACGATGCGCTCAGGAAGTCACCCTTGTCATTCCTACGTTATACACAAATAAAAAACATTAAAACATTGATTAATGTTTTGACATGTGTCGATCACCTCCACCGGTTGTTTTGGTATTATTCTAATAATATTGTTATAACCATAGTTAAACAAACATGTATAATATTGATTTGTGTTAAAATCAATCGGTATAACCCTGAAAAACCCTATTAAATAATAATAAATAAAATTAAATATATTGGGAGGCAATTTTCTCTGCTTATTTAGCCTTAGGAACAATTGGTATGAATAACAGTAGTCACTTCCCATTTAATAGCAAAGAGCTGAAATTCCATATCTAATCTTTCTTCTATCTGCTGCCGTCTCCTCTTCATACAGCCACAAGCCTGTCCTTCATGCTGGAACGTTCTGTAAGCTCTCTCTCTCCAATTGTGCATTCATAATTCCTACATTTTGACGATTATTTGTTGAGAAAAGCGAATGCATGAACATTATACTTTATTATCTTTCTCGAATTTGTTTATTAAGATCCATGGATTTTAAAGCGTGAAGAATTATGTTTATACATCATTACATAGTAATTTCTGAATCTTCAAAGCATTTTCATTCTTCTACAATCATCTTATCCGAAACACCCGTGGTGGTGTTGAATTTAGCAAAGAAAGAAGGACGAATGTTTTTTTGCTTTTAAACTCATTTTGATTACATTTTCATCTACTTTTCAAATATCTTGTTGATATTCCATGTCATACAATTTGTTGGCAATAATCTTCCATGAAAGTGGAAGAAAAACCCTAAGAATGCAGAAAGATGGGCGAAAATGTTGATTATTGTTCCTCGTATCTTCTCAAGAGAGGTCTTCCAACATCATCTCATCCACCAAGGGACTATAAAAGTTGGGATTTTATACCTGCTGACTTAAAGAGGAGCCTGAGATTCTCATCCATATCTTCATGTGGCATTGTTTACTTCAAAGAAATATTGGGTGAGAAAAGTTTATTTTCTGACTTAAAGAGGAGACTGAAATATATTTTTGTGTCTTCAATAATTGGATTCCACGTCCTTGACACAGTTTATGGGAAATGCACGTGTCATTTATGTGTATATCATAACACAGATAATTCACCATCACTGCCCTTACAATCAAAATAAATATAATAAATAAATAAAGTTTCCAATCAAAACAAAAACACCCTGATCAGCATCAGAATTTAGCTAGTATATCAATCTGGAACAGCAGACATAGCTAGGGATATCAATCGATCTGGAACTTACAGGTTATAATCAGCAGTGAGAGTGTTGATTTTTCTCTGGCTGAATATCTGGTTGGTTATTAGAGCTCCTCCTGAAGAGAGATCGATCGATGGCGATGGCGATGGCGATGGCGATGGCGATGGCGATGGCGATGGCGATGGCGATGGCGATGGCGATGGCGATGGCGATGGCGATGGCGATGGCGATGGCGATGGAGATGGAGATGGAGATGGAGATGGAGATGGAGATGGAGAGGGAGAGGGAGAGGGAGAGGGAGAGGGAGAGAGAGCACAGGACTTTAGTTCGGTGTTGGCTTTGGGTCAAATGTTCGATCGAGGGATTCTTCGGACAACTTCTTCCTCGCCATCCTCGCAGTCAAAGTGTGGGGGAGGGGAAGTTTTCTTCTTCTTTCTTCTTTCTTCTTTCTTCTTTCTTCTTAATCGTGACAGTACCTGTAATTTTTTTTCTTTTGCTTTTCTTCAAACAAGATATAAGATGTTTGTTTGGTTTTAGGGTTTGTTTTTCTTTCTTTCTCTCACTACATCAAACAAAACTATGTAAATAATTATAAATTAAACGAGGATAGTTTTTAACATTTGGAAGTTTTTTTAAAAAATAACTAAAATTTCAAATAAATTTTTAATAATTCAGTTTATCAAATCTCAATTAATTTTTTTTTATTTTATTAAACAATACTTTTGTTTACTAATTAAAATTTTCTTATGAATCAAATATCAAACAAGCTTCAAATTATCCCTTTTCATTATGTACGGAAGTGATTGCCACAAATTTTAATCAATTTTCTTATGCACCTATATACATCATTTTCTCTTTTCTTTGTTCAAATATGCCTTGTTAGCTTTAGGCTTATTTTTATGTTTTTAAAGTGTGTTAATGAATTTTTATTAAAAGATAATAATATTATTATTCTAAAAAAAAAAAAAAAAAAAACTTGTTTTTCATGTTATATTATCTAGTTTTATTTGATTAGTATCATATTGAATTAGTTTTTTTAATATAAAAATGCATGTTTGTAAAAAAGTAAAAATGCATATTTGTATCATAATTTTGTCAATTTGTTTTTCTTTTTTTTTTTTTATAAAAATGCTTTTTGTATCATAATTTGTCAATTTTGTTTAAAAAGTAGGATGACCTTAAGGTTGTTGGAAGTATATTTGAAACAATTTGGGTTAATTATTTAAATAAATTTTATTTAATACTTATAAAAAAATATAAATAAATAATTATATGACTAATTTAAATGATTGATGATAAAACAAACAGGCTATTAGAAGAAGAAAAAATTATATCAAAGAACAATAATTTAGGTATTCACTTCTTACATTTTATTAAACTAAAAGATATGTAAATAATAGAAAAGTTTAAAATATTATTGAAGATTATAATAAACATATTTAAATAATTGTGTAGAGTTTAGTATAGGGAGAAAGGTCGACGTTGATTCGCCGAAAGTGGCGGATTCGGCCGACTGGGGAATTGGGCCAAAAAGAGGGGAAAATACGAGTACCAGAAAAAATGCCGCATTCGCCGCCGCCTTGTACGAGCGAAAGGTGTGTTAGTACAATCGGAATTACTCTGGCGACAACGAGCAAGAGAGGATTGGTTGTAATCTGGGTTTAGGAGGTCTCAAATCCTCCCAAGTTGCAACAATGGAAAAGCTGCACCTACTTAACCATTTAACAGAGTCTCTCCTCTCCTTCCTCACCCACATGAGTAGAGGATAGGAGAGACATGCTATTTTTCAGGGTCTGATTCGGCTAATGATACCTCGATCCCGAAGCCTTCGGCCTATCTTATTGATAGGCGCCTTTATTTGTACAAACCTAACTTTCTGAATTATCAAATAAATTAAAATTTATATTTAGCGAATGATCCAAAATATTTAACAAAAATAAAACTAGCAATCATTTTTTTAATAGTAGTATTAAAATTTTATATATATTTGCTCCTATATAATTATTGTTCCCACAATTATAACGAATGAAAGGAAAACAATTATTTTATATTATTCATATTTAATTAAACTCCATAAATATCAATTATTATTATTACTCCCATGTATTATGAATTGATAAAAAAAAAAATTAATCAAAGTTTATTCTGGAAGTTAACTATTATTAGGTTTTAATTTATTAAGTTTATTTTAAAAAAAACCTCAAATTTTGTATTTTCAATTAATTATATTAACCGTGTGCAGAAATTTTAACTTAGTTTTAAGAAATAAAAACAATGTGACATCATGATTTATTTGAAAATTGGCTATATATAATTTAAATTAAAAAAATATTTAATATAATATTATTATAAATTCAAATTATTTATTTATATTATTGTAAAAAAATTCAAATAAATCAATAGAATTATTCTTGAATCTTCATAATTGTACTTATTTTTTTAAGCTGGTTAGGTTCAGGATATTTTTATAAATAATCGATGGATTATTTAAAAATCTTGATTGATGTTGAAAAATAAAATAAAATAGTATTAATATATGATGATAAAATAATTGTTTTTTAAAATAAATAGTATCTTACTATTTTGATTAATTAATTGATTGATTAAATACTAATTAGATTATGTTTTAATAATAATTTATTTAAGATTAGATTAACAAGATTTTGATGAGAACATAAATCCTAAAGATGTATTTTTTATTTATTTATATCATTATCTTAATTTTATAATATTAATTTATTTTTGTTTTCTTCAAATCTTATTATAATAAAAAAACTAATTTTATAATTTCTTTTTCCAGATAATGATATAATGATATAAATAAATTTTGTGTTTCATCCTCAATTAAAATTGTAAGTATTGATTTAGGATGATTAGTTGAAACAAATCTTATTATAATAAAAAAACTAATTTTGTAATTTCTTTTTTCAGATAATGATATAATGATATAAATAATTTTTGTGTTTCATCCTCAATTAAAATTGTAAGTATTGATTTAGGATGATTAGTTGATGAAGGGTCATGAATAGGAAAAATACTTTAATTATTAAATTAAATTAAATTAAATTAAATTAAATGTTACAAATGAATAAAAAGAATCTCAAATTGTTTCTTATAAAAGATGATTTATTATTCCTTTTCAAATAATTGTGACTTAATTTTATGAATGAAAAATTATTAATAAAATAATTTAAAAATACTTTTATTTTTCTAAATTTATATAACTCATTATCAAAACCATTTTAAATATATCATAGATGTGGTTTTTATAAATTTTTAATCAAAAACACTATTTAAATTAAGTTATATTTGAAAATTATAAATATATATATATAAATTAATTATTTAAAACTTAATGAAATTTAGTAAAAAAATTATAAAATTATAAATAGGACCTCATCAACGGTCAAATAAATTTGATGAAGAATCCATCATCCTCATGTATATTTTAAGAAAAAGGAATATTTTTCTTTTTAAAAGTTTATATTACATATATAGAAAAGAAAAAAAAAAACTCCACTCTTTTATGCTTTTCTCAATGTTTATATTTGTTTTTCACAATTATCTTCTTTCTTCTTCTTTATTCAATATAGGTCAGAAATATCAATCATAATTTTCTGATCAACACTAAATAATAACCTTTTTTAAACTATTCAGCATTTTTTATAAATATTTATTTTTATTATAGGCAGTTAATGAATATTTTATTTATAATTGATGTATATTAAATTATAACAGAATTTTATTAATTATAAATATTAAATTTATATTATTTTATAATTTTGATTTTATAATTAATTTTGATTAATAATCTATAAATTTTAATGATAATTATAAATAAAATATATTTAAAGAAAATTAATGTGATGTCCACAAATTTAAAAAGATAATAAAGATAATTTAATGTGATTAATTTAAATAAAGTGATCACAATAAAATAAATATTTATTTAAATTAAATAATTATATCAAATTAATCAACAAATTTAATGTTATATAGGCTTATTAAATAAAAAAGTGTTAGATTATATATATATAAAAGTTAAACAATATTATTTATAACTCTGAAGATAAATAAAAAAATGATAGTCTTAGTTATTTTAAGAGGAATGTAAAATAAAATAAATGTTATTCTTATTTTATTATAATTTATTTTTATCAATAACCTAATTTTTCATCCTCTTTTCCTTTAATGGAATCTCTATCACTATCGGTCTAGGAAGATGGTCATTTTCTAAAGCAAATTCTATGGGACAGATATGGGATAGTTTAGAGTAAATTTAATTAATTAAAATAATTAATAAAAAGTATTTGTGATAAGATTATGAATTATTTAAATAATTAAATAAGTTATTGAAATAATTTTTATCAAACAAAATTTAAATTAAAATATAATATAATAGAAAAATAAAAGATAATACATGGGATGTACCTGCCTCATACAGCAAATATTAAAATAATAGAAACTAATTTTTTAATTTAGTAAAATATTTTGTTTTAAAATTGTATTACACAGTAATTAAGATAAATTGTCATCTATTGAAAGTTGGATAAATATTTAGAACTTCAGTGCCACTGGATATTCTCGTTTAAATCAAAATATGAGTACTATTATTTTTTTGTTTTTTTAAATTGATAATTATTTGATGAAAATATATATTTTTTTAATTGGTTAAAATACTATATAGAAAGTCTTTTATATTTATATTTTAAATTAAAACTAAAATAAAATAGAACTATTTTAATTGATAATATGAGTAACTAGATATTAAAAAAATTAGAAATTATATAGTTGAATATTAAGTTTCTTTTATTTTGTTCATGAATTAAATATTAATGAAAGAGAATATAAATATTTAATATAACAACAAACAAAAATAAATGTACCTAGATAACATTTGAGAAATATCCAACTTAGGGATTGTTGATTCAGTTTTTTTTTATTAAATGTTTGGAGACACCTAAGGGTAGGCATATTTATTAATATTAAACTTATTTATAACTTAGGGTAGTTATAGAGAAAAAATAAATAAAGAAAATAAAAATGCTAGGTCTTGTTTGATTCAATTTAATAATGCTGATATATTCAAGAGTATTTGAGCAAACTACTGTAACTTAAACACTTAAGAAAACACACACCATTTATTAATAATTATGAAAACAAATTATAAGTAATTGAATTAAATATAAAAAAAAATGAATTATAAAATAAATTATGGACTATAATTTTAAAAGTAATTGAAATTAATTATAGATTTGAATATTAATTTAATGTAATTAACACTTTGAAGTGCACCCATTTATGTCATTTATAATTGTTTTTCATACAATATTTAATTGATTTTAAATTGTTTAAACATAATAAATTTAAATTTTGATCAATAATAATATTTTGATATATTTATACAAAGAAACGAAAGTTAATTAAAATAAAAATTAGTATGAGTTTGGATTAGTTTTTTTTTCTAAACGAACAAACTTTTTTTGTTTATGAAGATGCATGTTTGTGTAAAATAAAAAAAAGTGTTGGAACGCTATATAATATGTTTATCAAAAAATAAAACTCATCGCAAACCAAAATAAACAAGTTTTTTTCTGAATGGTTAAAGAGATAGAAATAATGATAGAATCTTTTATTTAGCAAATAATACTAATACTAAAATCTTATAACGAGAGTGTGAGAGAAAAAAATATAAATTAAAAAATTTTATTGATGAAAAGTGAATTTGTAAAATCATTTAAGTTAAACTATTAAAATATATTTTTATATTTTAAATTTAAATTTTATTGATAAAATAAATAATCTAATATTTGAAAAGAATAAAAGATAAAAGATAGGTCATGAATATGATAAATGTTTTTATATAAAAAATTCAAATAACTCAATATCAAATAATAAAATTCTCTTTAATCTTTGTAATTGTACTTATTTATCCCATTATTTCATTATTTTAGAAAAATAATTTCTAAGACAATCTATATTTTTTTTCTTGTATCTCTCAATCTCATAAATAGTCATTTCCAATGCAAATCCCTATTATATTAATGAATATTACATCTTTTTATAAACGGGAGAAACATAAATATATATAGGAATTTATGCTTATAATCTTTGATAGGATATGCAATTTATTCAATCTTAGTATTCATTGAAAAGATTAAATTCAAAAAATAATACACATATTATAATATAATTTTACAAATATTAAAAAAATTAAAATGGTTATACGTATTTTTATTCTTATTTTGTTGAAAAAAGTAAAACAATTTTATTAATCCATTTATTTTTGGGTAAAGATTGTAAAAAATGGTTAAACCTTATAATAAAAAACAAATATATTCAAGTTATGACATTATTTATAAATTAATATGGGTATTAAATAAATTTATCGTTAATAAATTAAATAAAATTCAAATAAAATGAATATTATAAATAATAACTAACATTTAAGGAATGAATAGATACAAATAATGGTAAAAATAATAAGTTGTCAATTTTGTTTAAAAAGTAGGATGACCTTAGGCCTTGTTCCCTTTAAGTTTTTTAAATAATTCATACAAAATTATTTTTTCTGTCAATCACTTTTCAACAATCATATCATTCATTTCATTAACAAAAATACTAAAATACCCTCTATTTTAAATTATTATTTTTATTTTATTTATATATATCAATACTCTTTAAGTCTTTTTACCAAAAATAATCATTATCTCTTTAAAATCATTAACAATCATTATTTTTCTTTTCCCTCTAGATTTTTTCAAAAAACCCCAATTCCGAACAAGACCTTAAGGTGTTGGAAGTATAATTGAAACATTTATAAAAAAAAAATTGGTTATTTAAAACAATGAGTTAATTATTTAAATATATTTTATTTAATATTTACAAAATAAATAATTATATGATTAATTTAAATGATGGATGATAAAACAAATAGATTTAAAAAAAATTATATCTAAAAAGCCCAGATCAATCATCTATATATTCATTTATTACATCTAACTAAATGAAAATATATGTAAATATTAAAAAAATTTAAAATAATATTAAAGTTTACAATTAAACATATTTAAATAATAGTCAAGAGTTTAATATAAGGAGAGGAAAATGATATATTTACTCTTTAAATCAAAACAAACAAGTCTTGACTTTCTGAATTGTCAAAGAAAATAAGGTAGACAAAATTGGAAATAATATTTTGCAAAAATAAAATAAAGTTTGTATTAATATTTGTTTACATGTAATTCCTGCAGGTAATCATTTTTATAATACTAGTATTAATAATTTAGATGTATTTGTTGTTTTTGTCATTATTGTTCTCACAATATAGCACAAAATAAAACAAATATTTTATATTATTCCTAAATTTTAATAAAAATAAAACCTAAAAATTTATATTTTTATTATAATATTAAAAAAACGTATTTTCAATTAATTATATTAAATATGTATGCAAAATTTTTAACTTAACAGTTAAATCATTAAAAGATGGTGGCATCGTGACTTATTTGAAAAGTGGCTATATAAAATTTAAATTAAAAATATATTTAGTATAATATAGTTATAGTTCAAATTATTATTTTATATTATTGTGAAAAAATTCAAATAAATCAATAGAATTATCATTGTACTAATTTTTTAAGCTAGTTAGGTTCAAGATTTTATAAATAATCATTGTATTATTTAAAAATTTTGATTAGGTTAATTTTGAGAAATATTTTATGTTTTATTTTTTTATTTTTTAAATGTTATTAATATATAATGAGATAAAATAATTTATTTTTTAAAATTAATATTTTTTATTTATTTGTATCATTACCTTAATTTTTTAACCTTAATTTATTTTAGATTTCTTAAAATTTTATTTTTAAAAAAATTAATTTTGTATTTTTCTTCTTTTCTGTGTGTGTTTCATATCAATTAAAATTATAAATATTGATTTATGATGACTAGTCGGTGAAATGTTATGAATAGGAGATATGCTTTATTTATAAAATTAAATGTTATAAATAAATAAAAAGAATATCAAATTATTTTCTTATAAAAGAGATTTATTATTCTTTTGAAATGATTGTGACTTAATTTTGTGATTGAAAAATTATTTATAAAATTATTTGATAAAATGCTGTTTCGTGACCCTTCTCGACAACATTGCAAATCTTGGCTTCGGTTTTTGAATCGAGATAATGGGAGACTCTTTCCGATCTCTTCGTTTAATAGTGTCTCGGCTTTCATATGGGTATTAATGTTATTGGATTAGGGTTAACTCCAATTGCAATGTCCTCCTCCTCTATTGGAATTTCAGACCCTTCTGTTTTCCTTGCATCCCTTGGTTTGTTACGGCTATCAACATGGGCTTACTCTGCTTCAAATGGTCCCAATCATTTCAAAGTCGGAACTTGGGTTAATCCGACAAGGAAAATCCATTGATGTTCTGGTTAATCGCGGAGAGCTTCCACCTTTGCCACTCCTTTTCTAGAAATACCCACTTGGGCTATCATATTTGCCAACATTACTAACAATTGGGTAAGCCTTGTCATTATCATTTTCAAATATGCGCTGATTATCTGATGAATCATGTTCATATTAATGCAGGGCTACTTTCTTCTTTTATCATGGATGCATGTTTACTTCAAAACTGTAAGTAAATCATATTGTCTCATATCTTGCTAATGAAGAATGATATGGAGTGTTTGTTAGGTATTTTATGTGAATCTAAAGCAAGCAGCTTGGTTTAGGGCTGTACTGTGGGCAGCAATAGCAGTTTCAAGATATGTGACAAGATTGTCGTCGGATTTCATAATAGGAGAAGGGTATTCATTAACGCTGGTGAGGAAAGTGATGCAGGTATATGTTATGTAAAGATTCCATATATAAATGCTGAGTTTGATTGATCATGTGATGAAAATCTTTTGTTTGTGAATTGTTATTAGTCGGTTGGATTCATTGGACCAGGGGAAGCTTTACTCTGTTTGAACTCTACAAAGACACCTACAATGGCTTCTGTTATAATCACGGTCACTCTGAGTTTGAGCGCTTTTATCCAAGCTGCTTTTCTACTTAACATGCAGGTAATTAACATAAATTGATCAAATTGTGTGCCTTATCTTAATTTGAATATGAATCTGAAACTGAAACATGACGATAATAAAAATATTGTTCCTCAATATGCAGGCTTACTCCATGGTATGATTTTGAGTTATTTTTGCTGGTATGATTGTGAATTTGTTAGTGTAATTGTGATAACGACGAAATTTGCAGGAATATCGAATTCTGCAGGAACAATGGCAGCAATGGTTAGCACGATAGGGACAGGATACTTCGTTCAATGGCTTGGATCTTTTCAAGCATTTTTTACACTCACAACTGTTAGGGAGGTTATAAAGGTTCTGAATTGGAACTTGAAAGATCCTGGTAAGTATGGTATTGACGGTGTCTTCTACAGATCATTTAGCTCCTCCGACGATCGCTCTACCACCAAGATTCACATATCCAGTGTAGAATTTAAGATTCTCGCTCCATGATCCTCGTTGTTCGAATGCCTTCTACAGATCTTTTAGCGCCTGACCGCTCGACAAAGTGCTTAAATCTCACTCACGTTCTATGATTTTGACTGACTTTACCTTAAGGTTTATCGTAGAAACATGGTTGACGATCGTTGACTCGTTGTGTACTGCTATTTGATACATGAACTTGTGCAATTATTCTTTATACGTTTTGTTATGTTGAGAATAGGAACCTTCATAATACAATTAGGATTGAGTTATGGAGCAGGCACTTTGTTGTGTTCAGGTGGATCAGTCCACTGTTACTGTTGAGGAACAATTTGGGAGATTTGATGACATACTTAATCCAGGGTGTCACTGTTTACCTTGGTTTTAGGTTGCCAATTAGCTGGAACTTTATCTCTTCGTCTATAGCAGATTGAGACATAAGGTGTAATGTTGTTATATTTTTGTATAATAATCTTTTGAAATTCGTTATTAAACGTTTCGATTGTGTTTGTTTCAGGATAGTGTTTTTGTGACGGTTGTTGCATTTATTCAGTATCGTGCTTTGGCAGACAAAGCTTCAAATGCTTTCTACAAGCTCAGTAATACTAAAGCACAAATTCAGGCTTATGCTTTTGATGGTAAGGCTCAAATAGGATGCTACATAACTGTTTGTACAAGTATCATGTTCCAAAATTATAGGTTAAGTTTGTATTTCATTTGGTATATATCTCCGTATCATGATTAGATTATTTGTTGAATCATGATCCAAATTTCATAAATTTGTGATATTTTTGGATTATCATATTTTGGTATACAAATTATATTTGGTAACATTTTGTTTCATTTGTATATATATATATATATATAGATTTTCTTTTATACTTTTTACTTGATCATGATAATGTGCATGTGAAACAAACACAACTGCTAAACTTAGGTTAGCTGTGAATGAAAAGGCAGAAACAGATAAAATAGTGCAAATAAAACGAGCTGAAGGAGAAAGCAGAATCGAAGGTACTTATCTGGACTTGGTATAGCTAAGAAGAGACAAGCCATCGTTGATGGTCTTAGAGACAGTGTGGCTGCATTATCATATGGAGCAGAAGGGTAGCAAGAGAAACAAAAAGAACTCAAGCACTCATAAAAGAAAAGAGATTTTCGGCTCTGTTAACAGTTTCATCGTAGAGGAGTCTGGATTTCCCCTTCTAAATTTGCCTCTCCAATGCAGTATTTACCCGTAAGCGAACTTTATAAACAAGCATGCTTGTCCATTTCATTTGAAAAGCAGTTGTAACCTCATGTTTAATGGAACAATCTCTATCATCAGTATGAGTTCTAAATTAGATTGGAAGCTATTAGTTTTTTGATTTAATAATAGGGACTCAGCTGCATCTATAAATAATAGTGATTCATCAACCTATGTTAGAGCCATCGATAACCACTTAACTAGGATCTCATCAAATATGAAATTATAATGTATTGAAACTAAAGGAATGCAAGTGGAATTATCAAATCCACAAAATGAAGGATATAAATTTGAATGAAGCCGCCTACCCGTTAACTAAAATGTATTTATCTAGACATAAATGTAGCCTATCACAGTTGACTAAACCTATTAATAAAATAAGTTAAATACATGACATAACAACAGAAAACAAATAACAAAAACACCTTTGGGATGATGATCCTGAATAATGTACTCCTCTACCACCTGATAATCCATGCTCTGAATAATATCACCATCCAACACCACCCCATATTCATGATCACCGACCGCCTCTGTCTCTGCCTCCATGATCACCGTCGATATCACTAGTAGGGACATTTCTCTCATCCTGACCGTGACTAGATCGGCCCTCGGTATCTGTAGCGTCGTGGATATCTATAATCTCATGAAGTTCGATACCTGAAACATTGTGGCCATGATCCTCGGGGGGAGTCCGATACTGGTATCGGACGGACACACAGTAATAAATGATCATATTGATAGCCACTATATCGGATAGCAATAGATAAAGATAATCGATGTGTAAGGAATCCTGTCCGGATAACCACTCCTTATAAGCTTTAAGAAGTCCCACGTTGACGCATAACGCATCGGCTTGACTCAAATAAACTAGTGAAATCGAATAGCTCCCCATTCTCTCCGGACAATCTTGATAAAAAAATTTAATCAGACTAATTATTCCGAGAGCATTAGCAATGCCGATAAGGACGAGCTGTGGTGTCAACCAAAACACAGATATCAGTGAAATCTCTACGGTCCCCCCAAGTGCCAATGCCGATGCACTCGACATACTCTCAACTGTTCCGGCGACCACCATGGATAGAAAAACAAATCCCACTCCAGCCCCAATCATTTGAAGGAGTGTGACACCCTTTCGAAACAGGTCAACCTACCAACCAATCGAATAACAACACAATCATATACCATGGCTGTCATAGAAGATATGATGAGAGGAGTGTTTGAGAGAATTATCATGAGAATTGTTAAGGAAATTCCGTGACAATTCATCCTCATCGCTTGAGGGACGAGGAAAATATTAATGAGCAATGATGGGACGAAGAAGAAAATGGTAGTGTGATGGAAAGGAGACATCTAAATAAGGATTTTGACTTCCTCTATTTCTTGAATTCTCTTTAACTTCCAAGGATTGGACGACGTTCCATCTGACCTTAATTCGTCGTCCTCTCGAATTATTGAAGCCTATATAGAAACCTGATAGAAATAATATAAATTATAATTAGTCAAATAATTAAATATAGTATTTAAGTTATCCATTTCATTTGAAAAGCAGTTGTAATCTCATGTTTAATGGAACAATCTCTTTCATCAGTATGAGTTCTAAACTGGATTAGAGACTATTAGTTTTATGATTTAATAATAGGGACTCGGCTGCATCTATAAATAATAGTGATTCAGCTGCATCTATAAATAATAGTGATTCATCAACCTATGTTAGAGCCATCGGTAACCACTTAACTAGGATCTCATCAAATATGAAATTATAATGTATTGAAACTAAAGGAATGCAAGTGGAATTATCAAATCCACAAAATGAAGGATATAAATTTGAATGAAGCCGCCTACCTGTTAACTAAAATGTATTTATCTAGACATAAATGTAGCCTACCACAGTTGAATAAACCTATTAATAAAATAAGTTAAATACATGACATAACAACATAAAACAAATAACAAAAACACCTTTGGGATGATGATCCTGAATAACATACTCCTCTATCACCTGATAATCTATGCTCTAAATCATATCACCATCCAACACCACCCCATATTCATGATCACCGACCGCCTCTGTCTCTGCCTCCATGATCACCGTCGATATCACTAGCAGGGACATTTCTCTCATCCTTACCGTGACTAGATCGTCCCTCGGTATCTGTAGCGTCGTGGATATCTATAATCTCATGAAGTTCGATACTTGAAACATTGTGGCCATGATCCCCGAGGGGAGTCCGATACTGATATCGGACGGACACACAATAATAAATGATCATATTGATAGCCGCTATAGCGGATAGCAATAGATAAAGATAATCGATGTGTAAGGAATCCTGTCCAGATAACCACTCCTTATAAGCTTTGAGAAGTCCCACGTTGACGCATAACGCAGCGGCTTGACTCAAATAAACTAGTGAAATCGAATGGCTCCCCATTCTCTCCGGACAATCTTGATAAAAAAAATTTTAATCAGACCAATTATTCCGAAAGCATTAGCAATTTCGATAAGGACGAGCTGTGGTGTCAGCCAAAATACTGTTAGAAATCTTGTCTTGAAAAATAACAGAAATATATATATAAACGATGTTACAAACAAATTAAATAAATACAATGTTACAAAGAACGAAATCACCAGATAAAATGTTGATTCGAGGCATGTGTTAGACACAATTCCCTTAAAACAGTTCCACCGTCTCCCCGTGTGCTAGAGCTTGTCACAGATGGCTGTCTCCCAGGGTACAACGAATCTAGTAGTGATTCAGCACCGGAATCACTACACAACGAGCTTGACAAAGTACCTGAACAATCACCGGGTTTCAACAGAAAATATCGAGCGAAGAACTCGAAGAAACACTCACAAGACAAGAAAAAGGCTTTTTGGAATTCTAGAGTGAGAAAGATGAAGGATGAAGTGTATGTAAAATGAATAATGAATGGGTATATATTGCTGAGAATTAAACCTGTAAATAAAACCATCCAAACGTTTATTAGCAATAAATATTGCTCATTCATTTGTTAATTAATCCATAACTAATTAACATCAGCCTATACGTTGATTTGCAGAAATGCAATGTTAGACATTCAATGCTAATGCTAGCTAATTGAAGAGTCCATACGTTAGCCAATAGGCCAATTAAAGCTAAATGTTTATCTTAACATTATGCTTTAATTTTCTAATTAGGCATTAAATATTAATTAAACAATTAATATTTAATTATAATTTGGATTAAATTCACCGTTAATTCACGTTTGAATTTGTGTGAATTTTATTTGATTTATTTATTTACAATCTTATTTCCATTCATTAATGGAATTAGCTTAATTCCAACAATCCCCCACATTAATGGAAATTGAAAGATTAACCCGGTGAAAGGTTCAACAGTTGAATTCTACATAGGATAGGTAGGTGTAACCCTTTGAACATTCCCTTGTGAAAGCATATAACTTTACTAGCTGATTAGTAGACTCGATGTCCTTGAACTATTCTGCCTTTTGTGTAAACGATTACACACTTTCACATAGAATTCTCCCCAATACATGTCAAGCTCTCATGGTTGTGTCCATTTTGGCCATGGAACACGCGTCTGGTTCTGTGAGAGGGTCTAGAATTGAGCCGTGCAATTCTTTCGAAGCGGCCCCACTTCTCCCTCACATAGGTGATCTCTTTGCTCACAAAGAATCATTAAAAGCGATATACTTATCCTCGTCAAAATATATATTGTTTCGTTATAGGATTAATCCTCAACAATAACTTTCCAAGTTAGTACAATTAGGTTGTCCCATTGAACCTAGTTCTTGGGATCTCCAGTCTGCATAGGTTGGGTTTTCCTTCATACCAACTTATAGTAGGCTGATGTCTCATAAGACTTCAAACTATCTCTCTATTCAATAATTTGATTAGTGGATCCACAATGTTATCTTTGACTTACATAGTCAAATTTGATAACTCCATTAGAGAGTATAGTCTAATGACATTATGTCTAAGACGTGTATGTCTAGACTTGTCATTGACTCTAAGTTTATCTAATTTCAAATTATTATTACAATAATTAGAAATTTCTGATAATCTTGGAATATCTTCTAATAAGAAGCATAGTCATTCGTACATGCTTACCATTTAAACATTTTATTTTTTTATGAAAATATTGTTTACTTGGCTAACTAGTAGACAAAATGTCTTTGAACTATTCTGCCTTCGTGTAAACGATTATATATTTTACATAAAAATATTTTATTTTTCGACATAAGTCAAAAATATAGATTATAACGTTTAATCTATCCATCATAAGTTTATTAGAAGATTTCCATACGTAGATTGCACTTCTAAGTGTAAACATATTCACTTTAAGACGTAAAGTCTTTCATTTAATAATATCAATATATCATTTGATAACAACGTGATATTTCGTTTAGTGCAATTCATATCCTTTATGGATTTAACCATTTTTATCGTAATTTTCAACGATAAAAATATCGTACAAAAGACACGTAATGAAATAATTTTCATTGTCTTCATGATATATATAATTGTCATATCCACTTTTTAATAAAGTATGATCAAATTTTCATATCATTATTATAAAATTTATTATAAGTCATATCAAGACTTTATAAACTTTCCTTTTCATTTATTTCATAAAATCTTTTTGAAGACATTGATTCTTCAAAAATTTTATGAAAGTAATGTCAAAATATGACACGATTCTTGATTTCAAAATCCTCAAATTTTAAATATCGATTTTAGCACCAACTCAGCAAATATAAACAAGACATTTTCTTGTTATTTTCTTTCTTTTTGTAAAATTGCGCAACTTTATCTTTTATAGAGAACATATTTCTCTAACAATAAATTATCTTTTTATTTATCATAATATACACAATTATTTTTGTGTTATAATCAATAAAAATATTTGCCCCCACATTCGTGTTGATACCCTTTTTTTTAAATCACACACTTATATGATTTAAATCAATGATTTTCAAATCAAGAAATTGTCACACAATTCTTTTACAAATTTCTTTTGTTATACTTATCATACAATGAATAAGATAAAGAATGATTTATATATGAATAAACATTCTAATCTCTTGTATAAAAAATTAAAATATTTAATCAAATAAAATATTTATTTCAACACTTAATTTCTATAAAAGAAATTAGAATATTTAATCAAATAAATATTCACCATATCACATGATTTCTACAAAAGAAATCATAATGTTTCAAACATCTTTGACCGAAGCCGCTTAAACATTTATTTTCGGTTGCACGTTTGCATCCCGCAATATTGGCACGTTTGCCATATTATTCTCAAATTAAACAAGACTTTCCTTGTAATTATTTGATTTCAAAATTATCAAATTAAGTAAGTCTTTACGATACAATTAAACAATGTATATCAAATATATTATATTATATCAAATTTAATATATCCATATATATGATATTATATATTATTATTTCTTTAATTTTAGTCACCACGACGACAAAACAACTATAATATATATAGTCAATAAATCAGATACATAATATGTCATATATATTCTTAAACAAATATATATACAACTTCGTTTATCATTAAAAATACCGTTTAAAAATTATATAATAATTAATTAGAATATTAATTATTACACTTAATTAGAATGTTGATCATTTATCTTTAATCGAATATAAAACTAAATAATTATAAAAATAAATATTCATGTCATCAATTATTCGTTTCTTAATTAATTAGATGACCTTTAACATTCTATAAGAAATCTTTGTCAATCAAAGAACACATGATTTGTGACAAATTTCAAAATTATCTATTAAAATTAAAATAGATAGAAAACAAATCTTAATTTATATATATATATATATATAAATTTCTAGATAATCATACTTATTATGAATAACATGAATCATCTTTATATTAGCTAATATGCATGATTTATAATAATAATCAATTAGCAATATGATCAAATAAAACATAACTACAAATGTACCTCATGTCTTAATCGAAGTAATTACATTATCGTGTTATGAACGATAATCCACGTGAAGCGGCAATGCTCAAAACAAATCTAGGTGGATCATTCTCACCGAGATAATTCTTGCGAAAATATTTCGACTTACATAATTGTCTCTTTCAATGCATGATTAGAATAAGTTCTAACACAAACAACTTATTTAATCTTAAGAAATTAAAATTTCTATACTCAATTTATTTCATAATTTCTACATAAGAAATTATAATGATTTCAACATTCATAATTAATGTCATTTAGACAAATCATGTTTTTTTTTTTTATAAGAAATCATTATGAACACATTAATCTCATAATTTTTACACAAGAAAATTATAATGATTTTCACATCAAGACTCAAGTCTGAATTTTATAAAGAAATCATTAACTACACCATTCATCTCCAACATCAATAGATAGAGTCATTTTAAGGAGTCAGATTTCTACCAAGAAATCATTGACTATCCATTCATCTCATAATTTCTACAAGAAATTGGAATGGTTTCAACATCAATACCTTTAACAAGTCTGATTTCTACAAGGAAATCATTGACTATCCCATTCATCTCATAATTTCTACACAAGAAATTTGAATGGTTTCAATATCAATGACGACTAAAGTCATTTTAGTTAGTCCGATTTATATAAAGAAATCATTGACTACCCCCATTCAACTCATAATTTCTACACAAGAAATTGGAATGGTTTTTAACATCAATGACCACTGTCATTTTAACAAATCTGATTTCTACAAAAGAAATCATCTCATCAGCTGGATTCGAACACATGACCTCTTTTCCTCCACGCATCATCACGTCTAAACTTTGAACCACTGCGCCAATGCACCCTTTCAATGTTATATTACTGTTTACGACCTTTTGTCTTCTTTTTAAAGAAACTTAACTCTGCCAAACAATGAATATATACACATTTAAAATCATAACTTATTATCATAATAAAATGTAATATATAAAACAATGTATAAATAAAGATATCATCTCTCTTTATTTATTAAATCATCCTACCATATTCTTATTAATTATATTGTTTAATTAAAAAGAAGGTATAGATTATAATTAATTATTTTAAAACTGAAACCATATGTTTCAATTATAATTAATTTTAACACCATAAATTTTATAAAAATTGAAAGCTAACATATTAGTTACTTTCTTATTTTCATTCATTATTATTAATAATTTTAATAACCAAACAAATCTTTAAATAAGACTAGAACAAATTAAATTATTGTGTTCTAATTTATTTTCTATATAACATTTGTATAATGAATATACAAATTAATGTTTCTTGAGAAAATTTACATATCAAAATATATTAGCTTATAAAACTAAGCTTTAACAGCATAAGAACATATGTGTTAATAATCAAACATATTTATATGCAATAAAGACTTATCTTTATTTGTTGATTCCTTGAGATGAATCTTTTCCATTTTTTTTCGAAATGAACATCATCTCTTCCGCAACACCGCGACTCGTATTTCTGAAACATCAAAGACAAAAAATATATTCGATGGTGCAAGCTCTTAAATAGCTTAGCACAAAGAACCTGTTTTAAGATTGTTAGAAATCTTGTCTTGAAAAATAACAGAAATATATATATAAACGATGTTACAAACAAATTAAATAAATACAATGTTACAAAGAACGAAATCACCAGATAAAATGTTGATTCGAGGCATGTGTTAGACACATTTCCCTTAAAACAGTTCCACCGTCTCCCCGTGTGCTAGAGTTTGTCACAGATGGCTGTCTCCCAGGGTACAACGAATCTAGTAGTGATTCAGCACCGGAATCACTACACAACGAGCTTGACAAAGTACCTGAACAATCACCGGGTTTCAACAGAAAATATCGAGCGAAGAACTCGAAGAAACACTCACAAGACAAGAAAAAGGCTTTTTGGAATTCTAGAGTGAGAAAGATGAAGGATGAAGTGTATGTAAAATGAATAATGAATGGGTATATATTGCTGAGAATTAAACCTGTAAATAAAACCATCCAAACGTTTATTAGCAATAAATATTGCTCATTCATTTGTTAATTAATCCATAACTAATTAACATCAGCCTATACGTTGATTTGCAGAAATGCAATGTTAGACATTCAATGCTAATGCTAGCTAATTGAAGAGTCCATACGTTAGCCAATAGGCCAATTAAAGCTAAATGTTTATCTTAACATTATGCTTTAATTTTCTAATTAGGCATTAAATATTAATTAAACAATTAATATTTAATTATAATTTGGATTAAATTCACCGTTAATTCACGTTTGAATTTGTGTGAATTTTATTTGATTTATTTATTTACAATCTTATTTCCATTCATTAATGGAATTAGCTTAATTCCAACAAATACAGATATCGGTGAAATCC
Organism: Impatiens glandulifera; assembly: GCF_907164915.1. Taxonomy (NCBI): domain Eukaryota; kingdom Viridiplantae; phylum Streptophyta; class Magnoliopsida; order Ericales; family Balsaminaceae; genus Impatiens; species Impatiens glandulifera. Next base: position 64,629,235 of record NC_061862.1, on the reverse strand, counting down.
CTACGGTCCCCCCAAGTGCCAATGCCGATGCACTCGACATACTCTCAACTGATCCGGCGACCACCATGGATAGAAAAACAAATCCCACTCCAGCCCCAATCATTTGAAGGCGTGTGACACCCTTTCGAAACAGGTCAACCTACCAACCAATCGAATAACAACGCAATCATATGCCATAGTTGTCATAGAAGATATGATGTGAGGAGTGTTTGAGATAATTATTATGAGAATTGTTAAGGAAATTTTGTAACAATTCATCCTCATTGCTTGAGGGACGAGGAAAATATTAATGAACAATGATGGGACGAAGAAGAAAATTGTAGTGAGAAGGAAAGGAGACATCTGAATCAGAATTTTGACTTCCTTTATTTCTTGAATTATCTTTAACTTCCAAGGATTGGTCGGCGTTCCATCTGACCTTAATTCGTCGTCCTCTCGAATTATTGAAGCCTGGTTAAGAAACCTGATAAAAATAATATAAATTATAATTAGTCAAATAATTAAATATAGTATTTAAGTTATCACATATTATTCATTTTGGTGCAAATCTTTTTGTTATATCATAAATAATGTTGTATATAATAAATAAATAAATACTTTTGTAAGTTGACATTATATATTTTTTTTACGTACCACAAGTAATTCGAAAGTTGCGGTGCCTTTGTATTTCCTTCCACGGGCGGCGGAGTATCATAGTGGTCCGTCGGAAACATTATTAGTTTCCGTTTTAGAGAGGCTGTCCATAATACTTGGACAAACCCCTTGAAGACACCACCTCTTTGTTTTGTATGCGGATAGTATTTTTCTCCCATTAAGAAAAATACTATAGATAAAAACATTAAGATGGTGGGTAGAATGAAACCCACTGTCAAACTACCACTGTTTTGTAGGTGTTAACTTCCAAGGATTGGACGGCGTTTCATCTGGCCTTAATTCGTCATCCTCTCGAATTATTGAAGCCTAGTTAAGAAACTTGATAGAAATAATATAAATTATAATTTGTCAAATAATTAAATATAGTATTTAAGTTATCACATATTATTGATTTTGGTGCAAATCTTTTTGTAATATCATAAATCATGTTGTATATAATAAATAAATAAATACTTTTGTATGTTAACATTATATATTTTTTTACGTACCACAAGTAATCCGAAAGTTGCGGTGCCTTTGTATTTCCTTCCACGGGCGGCGGAGTATCGTAGTGGCCCGTCGGAAACATTATTAGTTTCCGTTTTAGAGAGGCTGCCCATAATACTTGGACAAACCCCTTGAAGACACCACCTCTTTGTTTTGTATGCGGATAGTATTTTTCTCCCATTAAGAAAAATACTATAGATAAAAACATTAAGATGGTGGGTAGAATGAAACCCACTGTCAAACTACCACTGTTTTGTAGGTGTTAACTTCCAAGGATTAGACGGCGTTCCATCTGGCCTTAATTCGTCGTCCTCTCGAATTATTGAAGCCTAGTTAAGAAACCTGATAGAAATAATATAAATTATAATTAGTCAAATAATTAAATATAGTATTTAAGTTATCACATATTATTGATTTTGGTGCAAATCTTTTTGTAATATCATAAATCATGTTGTATATAATAAATAAATAAATACTTTTGTATGTTAACATTATATATTTTTTTACGTACCATAAGTAATCCGAAAGTTGCGGTGCCTTTGTATTTCCTTCCACGGGCGGCGGAGTATCGTAGTGGCCCGTCGGAAACATTATTAGTTTCCGTTTTAGAGAGACTGCCCATAATACTTGGACAAACCCCTTGAAGACACCACCTCTTTGTTTTGTATGCGGATATTATTTTTCTCCCATTAAGAAAAATACTATAGATAAAAACATTAAGATGGTGGGTAGAATGAAACACACTGTCAAACTACCACTGTTTTGTAGGTGTTAACTTCCAAGGATTGGACAGCGTTCCATCTGGCCTTAATTCGTCGTCCTCTCGAATTATTGAAGCCTGTTAAGAAACCTGATAGAAATAATATAAATTATAATTAGTCAAATAATTAAATATAGTATTTAAGTTATCACATATGATTGATTTTGGTGCAAATCTTTTTGTAATATCATAAATCATGTTGTATATAATAAATAAATAAATACTTTTGTAAGTTAACATTATATATTTTTTTACGTACCACAAGTAATCCGAAAGTTGCGGTGCCTTTGTATTTCCTTCCACGGGCGGCGGAGTATCGTAGTGGCCCGTCGGAAACATTATTAGTTTCCGTTTTAGAGAGGCTGCCCATAATACTTGGACAAACCCCTTGAAGACACCACCTCTTTGTTTTGTATGCGGATAGTATTTTTCTCCCATTAAAAAAAATACTATAGATAAAAATATTAAGATGGTGGGTAAAATGAAACTCATTGTCAAACTACCATTGTTTTGTAGGTGTACAATGGCAGTTGTTCCGATGGTCGATACAAGTGACCAAACAACAAAGTTCTAGTTAAAGTAGGCACTTATATTTCTTTTACCGTCACCGATTGTGCATTCGAACTGATCCAAACCAAACATGAGACAGCATGCCCTTATTCCGAAAGAACCAATGACAATCAACCCGAGTCCAAATTGAAGAACTCAGAGATGTAAAAGTGTAGGCCACTTGCATGAGTCTAGTCCGTTTCATCATTATGTACACCCTTGCATGGAAGAGGGTAGAGTTGGGGAACTGAGGTGGATAGAACCAGCAATATCATTCCCTGCGACAATTCAATATAATATATATATATAGTGTAAAACACAAAATTTAAACTAATTTTAATTATCAAATTAATGATATTTAGTTGCTAATTATTTTAAATATAATATAATGTAAAACAAATACGTGTATAAAAGACGTCGTCATTAATACGTGTGAAAATGCATGAAAATGTAATTAATTAGTTGTTGGAAAAAGAGTTAATTATATATAACTTATACGTATAGATACATTTATAATGATAAATAATATAATTAAACATGGAAATCTCCCAAGCTCTTAAAAAAAGACTTAATGATCATCATTTAAATTGTAGTCATGTTTATTTTATATATATATATATATATATATATATATATATATATATATATATATTATATGTTGATGATAAAATTAAATTAGAGCCATAATGAAAAGACTAGCTAGTTAGGGACAAGGTATCCATAAGATAAAGTATTGAAAACTATATAAAGTGTAATTTTCGATTAGATCATAACGAGGCATCTTTCTCTTTTTTAAAATTCTTATAATCTTAGTAGAGTGTGACTTAATTACCGATAGTGTAAAACAAGATCCAGATAGGATGGTTTGGAAACGGCCAAGAAAGGTATCGAAGATAATTGCGCTGACCACGGGAAGAAAGGTTGTGGTGATGCTGAAGATGTTGGCCCATCTAGTTACCATGTCCTCTTCTATTCTGTAGGTTCGAATTAAGAAAGACTCAAGGTTAATTCCCACGGACATGGTGGCTATTCTCTCAATCGTCTCAATACCTATAATTTAATTTAAACCGATTATATATAATATTTAATAATTAAATTGACAAGGAAGAAATATAATATATATAGATAGATATACCAATAATGAACAAAAACATGAATCCATATTCATAAGGCTCTTTTTCCGCAATGTTGACGGTCTCCATATCGGTCCTGCAATTGTAATTAATTATATATATTAACTTTTATATATATATATATATATGCATGTCGTGCAAATTTTTAATTACACGGTTAATTATTAATTAATTGTTAGACATATTTTCTAAAATAAAAATAACATGTGAACTATATTAAGATTGATTAATAATTAATTAATTGATATAATTAAATAAAATCTATCAATTTATTATTAATATTAAGTATTTATTTTAATTCAACTTTAAATATATATATATATATATATATATATATATATATATATATATATATATATATATATATATATATATATATATATATATATATATATATAAATATAAGATATTGAATTGGGGGAGAATTATTCCATTTGGCATCTTTTGCTTTCTGTGAGGAATGATGTTGAATTGGGGAGGTTGTTATCTGGTGTTACTATTGCTCATGATGGTGTTCTTCCAAATATTTATTAACCGGCCGGTTCTTTTGCCAAAGAATAATGAGAAGGTAGCTAGTGAAGGAAAATTTCCATGGAAGGCAACCAAATCAAATTACCGAAGAAATCAGCTTAGATTTGTATTTAATGGTTTATGTTTTTACTTTACTTATTATTAGTGTTTTTGTAGTAAGTTGAAGTAATTCACTTTTGTTTAAAAAATTTATATTTGATAGAAGGAGAAGGAGAAGGAGAAGGAGAAGGAGAAGGAGAAGGAGAAGGAGAAGGAGAAGGAGAAGGAGAAGGAGAAGGAGAAGGAGGAGGAGGGAGGAGGAGGAGGGAGGAGGAGGAGGGAGGAGAAGGAGGAGGAGGAAGAAGTAGGAGGAGAAGGAGGAGGAAGAAAGAGGAAGAGGAAGAAGGAAGAAGGAAGAGGAAGAAAAAGAGGAAGAAAAAGAGGAAGGAAGAGGAAGAAGAGAAAGAAGAAGAGGAGGAGAAGAAGGAGGAGGAAGAAGAAGGAGGAGGAAGAAGAGGAAGGAAGAGGAAGGAAGAGGAAGAAGAAGATGAAGAAGGAGGAGGATTTATTAATAATGTAATTAAGTTTTGATAATTCTAATATATAGTTTTAAAATAAAAACAAAACAACCAGGCATAACCTTCATTAATTGTGGTGGATTGATAGGTATGATGATTTCTTGTGCAAAATATCTCATAAGTTCGCACCTTCATTATTTCAATCTTCCAAATGTCTTAAATGATTCCACCTACTAAGAGGAAGAGAAGAAGGAGAAGAGGAAGAAGAGGAGGAGAAAGAGGAAAAGGAGAAAGAGAAATAGAATTAATTATATTAAAATATATAAAAAAAACATAAAATATAATAAAAATATAAAAAGCTAAAAAAACAAAAAACAAATATGAAACCATTTCCAAAATAATGCCTACAGAATAAAAGTTATACAATCAAGCGTATTTCATTGGTTTCTTTTTAATTGCATGTTTTGATATATATATATATATATATATATATTATTTGGTAGATGATTCAATGTTTACTTATATCCATAAAAAAAAATACGTATTACCAAAAACAAATTATTTAGTTAAAAATTAAAATCAATTAAACCCTAAATTAATGTCCAAATAAATTTGTGTAGCTTGATTTTAAAATTTATCATTAAATAATTCTTTTCTATTTAATTTTCAACTAATTTTTTTTTATCTAGTTTAATCATATATCTCATATATAATAAAATAAATTATTTTGATTTTTTAATACAATTTTTTCTATAAGCGAGTTTCATGGTAAAAAAATATATTAATTTTCAAATATTTAATATGTTTTAATAGTCAAAAACATTAAATGTCATGCTGATTTTTCTTGTGTAGTGTTATATGTTAAATGAGCAACATCTATTTTTATTAATTTTAACTTTCTTTTTATTTATGTACAATATTTGAATTTTGTAAACATTCATATCAGGGATTTTAAACATTCATATCATGGTATATATGAACTGCATAAATGGTTAATTTAGGGATTATAATTCAAATTTGATTTTTTGTTTTTCAATTAGGCCTGTTTGGTTTTAAGGGAATCAATAATAAAATGTTTTAATTATTTTGTTCGAGTCAAATAAAAGATTCGAAATTATAACTTCTATTTATAGTATTATAGAAGATATTAAAGATTTATTTAAGTTCAATATTAATGGATGAGATAAGATAAATATTGTGAATTCAACTGATAAATATTAAATTTCTTTTATTTTGTTTCTGGGTTAATATTAATGGAAGGGAAAAAATAAATATTTTATATTTACTGTGAATTCAACTAATAATGTTAATATAACAACAAACCAAAATAAATGGTGCTAGATCACAGCCAAGAAATATTCAACTTTTGTTTATTCAGTTTTTTTTTTTATATTTATAAGGTAGTTATAGAGATAGAGAACAAAAGGAAAAAAAATAAAATGCTAGGCTTTGTTTGCTTCAATTTAAATGCTGCAAACTACTGTAACTTTATTTGTAATTGCACCTTATTTAGGGACAATAAGCCAAATCAAATAAATACCTAAGAAAACACACATTTTATTAATAATTATGAAATAAATTATAAGTAATTAAATTAAATTAAAAAAGAAAATGAATTATAAAATAAATTATGGACTCTGATTTTAAAAGTAATTATAAATTTGAATATTAATTTAAAGTAGTTGTCAACTTTGATGTGCAATCCCCATTTATATCACTCTTATAAATGTTTATGAAGATGCATGTTTGTATAAAAAAAAGTGATGAAACACAATATAATATGTTTAAAAAAAATAAAACTCATCACTATCCAAACCAAAACAAACAGCCGTTTTAAAAAAAATAAAATGCATCACTGTCCAAACCAAAACAAACAGCCTCCTTTTTTAATTGTCAAAGAAATTAAGATATAAATAATAATCAAATTAATATTTTTTTTTAAAACGAATTTGTAAAATAATTTTAAGTTAAACTATTAAAATATATTAAAATATTTTAAATTAAAATTTTATTATAAAAGTTAAAGTTAAAACAATTTATTAATAAAATAATTAATCTAATATTTGAAAAGAAACAAAGATATGTCATGAATATGATAAATATATTTTTATAGAAAGAAACTCAAATAACCCAATATCAAATAATAAAATTATCTCTTTAATTTTCAAAATTGTACTCACTCATCCCATTACTTGTAATACAATCTATATTTCTTGCATTTCTTAGTCTCATCAATAGAGTCCTTTCCAATGTAAACCTTATTTTATTAATGAATCTTACACTTTATAAATGAGAGAAACATAAATATATACTGCAATTTGTACTTCTAATATTTGATATGATATGAAATTTATTCAATCTTTTTGTTTCAAATAATTACAATAAAGATTTTATTTAGTAAAATTATAAAAATATAAAATTAAAAAAATAATACATATAATATAATATATTTTTACAAATATTAAAAATAATAAAATTGTTATAAGTAATTTTATTCTTATTTGTTGAAAAAATGAAACAATTTCATCAATCAATTTTTGCATAAAAATTGCAAAAAATGGTTACACCTCATAAAAAAATGAGTATTAAATAAATTTACTGTTAATAAATTAAATTCAATTAAATTAAATTCAAATAAATTGAATATTAGAAATAATAACTTAACTTTTAAAGAATGAATATATTCAAGTCTAGAAATATCATTCTAAAATAATAAGTTGTCAATTTTGTTTAAAAAGTAGGATAACCTTAATTAAGGCTGGTTGGAAGTATATTTGAAACTATCTTACTTAATTATTTAAATACATTTTATTTAATATTTATAAATAAATAAATAATTATATAATTAATTTAAATAATTGATGATAAAACAAATAAACTATCAGAAAAAAAAGAAAAGATTATAATTAAACATATTTAAATAATAGTCTAGAATTTAATATACCGAGTTGGAAAAGTGATAATTACTTTTTAAACCAAAACAAACAAGCCTAGGTCTTTCTGAATTGTTAAATAAATTAAAATTTGTATTTAGCAAATGGTCCAAAGTATTTAACAAAAATAAAATAAAATTTGTATTAATATTTGTTTACATACAGTGCCGCCCGCAATGTTGGGCTGCTAGACCCACATTTTTTAATTCATACAAAATTTTTATTTTAAATAAAGAGAAGATGAAAAGTGTCTACCTCGAACATTTTCGTTTGGAAATACATCATTTTCATTTATGATCTTAATTGGAACTCGAACAACTAACATTATATTCATTTTGTCGTTACTTCCTCACATTCCCGGATCGTAGTTCACATCTTTAATAACACATTTATCCTATAATCCTCGTTAACACTTTCCTCTTCCTCTTCCTCATCATTTTCTCTATCAATACACTTTTCTTCTTTTTCATTTTCTTCATTAACACCTTGATACTCATTTTTTCATTGATATATTGATCTCTAATATTATCCCTTGTAGGTGGTTCAAAACCTCATATTGAAAAGTATCATCTTCTTCATTATCACATTCATCTCTAATGACATTATTTTCTTCATCACTTATTTTTTCTATTTCTAATAGTGTCATTTTCTCTATCACTTATGTCTTCATCTCTAAGACTCGAACTCGAAGGGATATAACTTTAATTTTTTGCATTGAATAATTTAGAAATCGAGCGCACCAATGACTTTTTCATGCATCATTTCGTCATTTCGTCGTTTGATTCTTCTATTATAAGATCTAGAAGTTTGTTTTTGAAATGGACGAAATCTCACTCTATTTTGATTTATATTCTTCGTCATAACTCAAAAAATATATATATTAAAATAATTAATTTTTTTATAAAAATTAACAAATAGTAATTCAACAAACATGTTATGACATTATTTATATATAACATAATTTTAAATCCTAATTTATAAATTTATAATCTAATAACTATCATATTAATTACTAGTTTCTAAGTAACGGAGATTAAGTATTTTAAAACTAAATTTCTAATTTCCATACTAAATAACTAAAATTTATCATAAGCATTAAGTATTAACAATAACATATTAATTACTAATTCAATAAATACCTAATTCAAAAAATCAATATAATTATAATAAAATATTTAAGTATATAAATTAATAGATGATTAAAAAAAATAATCTTAGAAAATTTGAGAACTAATTCAAAAATTAGAAAATTTTTAATAAAGTTAAAGTATATTAGGTAAAATTTATAAGTATAAGAAGTTTATATAATTTATAAGAATATATATTAATTTAAGTAGTTTATAAAATTTTTAAAAAAATATATATTAAATTAAGAAATTAGGAAAGAATAATATAAAATAATTAAATTGTGATAGTCATGCTTGAAAAGGAAAAAAAAAAAGTAAAAAAAAGTAAAATAAAGTTACTGTTTAAAATGTAAAAAATATTACAGTAATATTTTTTTAAATAAGAATTGGGCTGCCCAGAAGTGGGTCTGCCTTAGCCCATGGGCTTTCCGGATTTGCTCCTGGGCCGACCTTGTTTACATGTAGTTTGGGGCTAGCAATCAATTATTCCTTTTCAAATAATTGTGACTTGATTTTATGATTGAAAAATTATTAATAAAATAATTTGAAAATACTTTTATTTTTCTAAATTTATATAATACATTATCAAAACCATTTTAAATATATCATATATGTGGTTTTTATAAAAAATTTAATCAAAAACACTATTTAAATTAAGTTATATTTGAAAATTGTAAATATATATATATATATATATATTAATTATTTAAAACTTAATGAAATTTAGTAAAAAAAAATATGAAATTATAAATAGGACCTCATTAACAGTCAAATAAATTTGATGAAGAATCCATCATCCCATGTATATTTTAGGAAAAAGGAATATTTTTCTTTTTTAAAGTTTATATTACATATATAGAAAAGAAATAAAAACTCCACTCTTTTATGCTTTTCTCAATGTTTATATTTGTTTTTCACAATTATCTTCTTTCTTATTCTTTATTCAATATCAGGTCAGAAATGATTAATACCAATCATAATTTTCTGCAAAACAATAAATAATAATCTTTTTTAACCTATTCAGCATTATTTATAAATATTTTTTTTATTATATTCAGTTAATGAACATTTTATAGTTGATGTATATTAATTATAACAGAATTTTATTAATTATAAATATTAAATTTATATTATTTTATAATTTTGATTTTTTAATTAATTTTGATTAATAATCTATAAATTTTATTGATAGTTATAAATAAAATATATTTAAAGAAAATTAATGTGATGTCCACAAATTTAAAATGAGAATAAAAATAATTTAATATGATTAATTTAAATAAAGTGATCACAATAAAATAAATAGTAATATCAAATTAATCAACAAATTTAATGTTATATAGGCTTATTAAATAAAAAGTGTTAGATTATATATATATATATATATAGATATAGATATATAGAGAGAGGTATGATAAACCCAACAAAGGGTTAGCGAAAGCAATACCACGAATCCTACGTGGCCTTGCCAGCTAGGAGAGAGAAAAAGTAAAAAAAAAATAAAAATAAATAAATATTTCAGTTTCCCCCTCTTTCTTCTTTTCTCTCTTTCTTCTTTTCATTTATCACTTTCGGCGAACCCCGATTTCTTCTCTGGCGATTTTTTCTCTCCGGCATCCCCGACTTCTTCTACTTTCTTCATCTTCTTTCGATCGAAAATGGTAAGAAAACTCTTTCGTGTGTGTTCACTTCATTGTCTGCTTTCGTGTTCACTTCATATTATCTTTTCAGGCTGGTGGTCCAGGTACATCTCCATACAAGACTCCAAAATCTCACAGATCTCAAAGGACAAGGTAAATAACATTTTCTCTTTTAGAATCGTAGATCATTTTAATGATTTGAAGATCGTTTAGCTTTTTGCGGTTAGGGTTAGGGATTTTAATGATTTTAATGATTTTAACGATAGAAAACTATGATTATTGTGTATTTTCTACATTATGGGTCCGGAAATGGATGGTTTAGAGACCCGAAAGTATGATTGTATAATGTTTGGCTGTTATGGGTCCCGAAAATGTGATTTCGGGACCCGAAAGTATGATTATATAATGTTTGGCTGTTGTTATGGGTTTAGTCGCAGAACTAATTTCAATTAGGTTGTAAGAAAAACCATTTCTGGTCCCGAAACCACTCATTTCGGGTCCCGAAACCACTCATTTCGGGTCCCGAAACCACTCATTTCAAAAAAAAAAACATTTTTTTTTGCCGTTTCGGGTCCCGAAACTACTCATTTCGGGTCCCGAAACTACTCATTTCGGGTCCCGAAACTACTCATTTCGGGTCCCGAAACCAGCTTTTTTAGTCCCGAAACCAGCTTTTTTGGTCCCGAAATTAGCATTTCTAGTTCCGAAACCAGCATTTTTTGTCCCGAAATCACCATTTTAGGGTGATTTCAAACTCCGAAATGGTTTCTATACGATCTTTTATGGCTATTTTATTTTTTTATAAACCAATAATCTTATTGTAATGTTAATTTGATTTGTAGGTCATGTATGAAGATCCAAATCTTCTTATTGATCAAGTTAATTAGAAATGAGATTATTTGAGATCTCTCAAATTGTAGATTGTATTTTAAATGTGATATAAATGACAGATTGTAACATTGTAAATAAATGTTTAATTATGTAAATTTCTAGTATAATAACATTATCTTCAATTATTTTTGATTTTCTAAGATTCATTATAAAGTTTCAGATTAAAAAAAATAAAAAAATGTTCCGAAATCACTCATTTCTGGTCCCGAAACCACTCATTTCGGGTCCCGAAACCACTCATGTCCAAAAAATTTTTTTTTTTTTGCCGTTTCGGGTCCCGAAACCAGCTTTTCTGGTTCCGAAACCAGTTTTTCTAGTCCCGAAACCAGCTTTTCTAGTCCCGAAACCAGCTTTTCTGGTCCCGAAACTAGGGCTGCAAATGAGCCGAGTCGAGCTCGAATTTGCTTGAGCTCGAACTCGACTCGATTCAGTATTTATTAGCTCGACTCGAACTCGAGCTCGAACGAGTTTATAAATTTGAGCTCGAGCTTGACTCGACTATTTACCTATAAGCTCGGCTCGACTCGAAAAGCTCGAACTCAAGCTCGAATTCAAGATCGAGTTCGAGCTCAAACTCAAGCTCGAGCTCGAATTCAAGCTCGAACTCAAACTAAAATTTATTTTCAAAATGAAATATCAAACTTTCATACATATTCAACATTTAAAACGTAATATTTAAAATTGAAAATATGAAAATATGAAAAAATTATAAGTATTTAAAATTCCAAAATCATAATAATCAAAAAGCATTCAACCACACTTACTTGTTAAAATTCTAAAATATAAAATTCTAAAATTAAAGTACAATACTATATAAATTGTTTGAACATTTAATATATTAATATTTTTTAAGTCACGTTCTTCAAGCATAACACAATTACATCTACCTGCATTTAAGATTAAAAGTAATTAATATAAAAAATACATGTTAAAACAAATAACTAATATTTAACTTACTTTAAGGTTTAAGGGAGATACGGACAAAAACAAATTCAACCTATTTTTTATTAAATATTATTATATATAATTAAATTATTTGGGTACAAATATAACAAAAATTTATTGACTTATTTATAGAAAGAATGTATTAATTTATTTATATATTACAATATATTATTAATATTATAAATTCATTTTTTCTCTCATCATATTATATATAATATATACTAACATTTTTTATCTCTTCATAATATATACAAAAATATGTACTAAACCTTTTTTTTTATCTTTTATCTTTTATTATATATAATATATTAATATTTCAATATTATATATAATATAATATAATATTGTTTAAATAATAGTGTTTTTCTATATAGATCTATAATCAATATATATTAAAAATATTTTTCTATATAGATCTATGAACAATATATATTAAAAATATTTTTCTATATAGATCTATGAATAATATATATTAAAAATATTTTTCTATATAGATCTATGAACGCTATTAATATATATAATAGTGTTTTTCTATATAGATCTATGAACAATTAATATATATAATAGTGTTTTTCTATATAGATCTATGAACAATTAATATATATAATAGTGTTTTTCCATATAGATCTATGAACTATCTATATAAGAACAAATTTCTCATAATACAAAAAAAAAATCAAAGTTATTTAAAAGTATGAGAAATAACTAAAGTAGAAATGAAAATATATTTTAATTTACCTGTAGGTTTCTTGTGAATGAATGATAGAAATAATGTAGATGAGAGATAACATAAAAAATATATTAACCTATTATGAATGAGTGAAAGTAATGATGAAGACGAAAGAAGAAGAAATAGTGAAGAAGGAAGAAGGAAGAAGAAGAAGAAATGGTGAAGATAGAGGAAGAACAAGAAGAAAGAAGAAATGGTGAAGATGAGGAAGAAGAAGAAGAAACGATGAAGACAAAAGAAAGAAGAAAAAAAAGAGATGAAGAGTCACTTATGATTGATACATTAGAAATTAGAGTTTTGTTTTATGACAATATAATATAATAATGTGGATTATGCGTCTTCGATATGGGCTTTGAAAATAGAGAGAAAAAAATTGTTTTAAATTTTAAGTTTTTTATATTAAATAAATAAATATATTATATATTATCAGGCTCGAAAAAGCTCGACAAGCCGTCGAGCAAGCATTATATGAGCTCAAGTTCGGCTCGAATATTAAACGAGTCGGCTCGAGCTTGGCTCGAACTCGATCAAAGTCAAGCTCAAGCCGAACTTTGATCGAACGGCTCGCGAGCAGCTCACGAGCGGCTTGACTTATTTGCAGCCCTACCCGAAACTAGCATTTCTAGTCAATAATCTTATTGTATTGTTAATTTGATTTGTAGGTCATGTATGAAGATCCAGATCTTTTAGAACTCTAATCTAAATTGATTCAGCAGCTAAACCATAAACGTTAAACATAAATATTGATATGACAATCATTTCGAACGGAAGATAAACGAAAGAAAGAAAAAAGACTTTATATTTCAATCGATCGGAAGATAAGAAGTCGATGAAACGTTTCAGTAAGATCGACAGTGGGTTGGGTTTTGGGAAATGGAAACGAAAAATAAAGAGAGAGATTGTCGTGGGGGTTTTGGTTTTGGGAAAAAATGAAACGTTTCATTAATGGAAGAAGTCTTACCATTTCGATCGATCGGAAGAAAAGTCGGTGAAAATGAAAGAAGAGAATCGCCGGTGGGTTTAGGAAAAATGAAACAAAAGAGAAAGAGAGAGAATGAAACAAAAGAGAGAAAAAAAATAAGATTTTGGTTTTGGGGGAAATAGAAAGATAGAAATAATAGGATTTTAGTTTTTGGGGGAAATATAAAATTTCAATTTTATTTTTATTTTTTTTCTCTCTCCTAGCTGGTAAGGCCACGTAGGATTTGTGGCCTTACTTTCGCTAACTTGTCGTTGAGAATATCATTTCTCATATATATATATATATCAATAAAAGTTAAACAATATTACTTGTAACTCTTAAGATAAATAAAAAAAATGATAGTCTTGGTTATTTTATGAGATGTAAAATATAATAAATTTTATTCTTATTTTATTATAATTTATTTTTACCAATAACTTAATTTTTCATCCTCTTTTTCTTTACTGGAATCTTTGTTACTATCGTCTAGGAAGAGGGTCATTTTCTAATGAAAATTCTATCATAATAATTAATAACGGTGAGGACTTTTTCATTTCCAATGCAAACTCTGTCATAATAATTAATATATGTAATTTTTAATAGATATGGGATAGTTGAGTAAATTAAATTAATTAAAATAATTGATAAAAGTATTTGTGATAAAGATCCTCATACAACAAGCCTCACCCTTTTCATTTCCAATGCAAACTCTGTCATAATAATTAATACATGTAATCTTTAATAGATATGGGATAATTTAGAGTAAATTAAATTAATTAAAATAATTGATAAAAGTATTTGTGATAAGATCCTCATACAACAAATATTAAAATAATCCAAACTAATTACTTGATTTAGTGTAATATTTTGTTTCAAAACTGTATTACACGTGATTGAGATAAATTGCCATCTATTGAAAGAAGGATAAATATTTGGAGCTTCAGTTCCACTTAATTATTCTCATTCAAATCAAAATATCAATAACTACTAATTTTTAGTTTTTTAAAAATGATAATTATTTGATGAAAAAATATTTTTTTTAATTGGTTAAAATACTATATAGAAAGCCTTTTATATTTATATTTTAAATTAAAACTAAAATGAAATAGAACTATTTTAATTGATAATATGAATAACTAGATATTAAAAAAAATTAGAGATTATATAGTTGAATATTAAGTTTCTTTTATTTTGTTCATAAGTTGAATATTAATGAAAGTGAGAATATAAATATTTAATATAACAACAAACCAAAACAAATGTACCTAAATAACATTTGAGAAACATCCAACTTAGGGATTGTTGATTCAGTTTTTTTTATTAAATATTTGAGGACACCTAAGGGTAAGTATATTTATTAATATTAACATATTTATAACCTATGATAGTTACAAGAAAGAAATAAAAATGCTAGGTCTTGTTTGATTCAATTTAAATGATGTTGATATATTAAAGAGTATTTGAGCAAACTATTGTAACTTTATCTGTAACTGAAAATAAACACTTAAAAAAACACACACCTTTTTATTAATAATTATGAAAAAAATTATAAGTGATTGAATTAAATATAAAAAAAATGAATTATAAAATAAATTATGGACTATAATTTTAAAAGTAATTGAAATTAATTATAGATTTGAATATTAATTTAAAATAATAAACACTTTGAAGTGCACCACATTTATGTCACTTATAATTGTTTTTCCTATAATATTTAATTAATTTTAAAATATTTAAACATAATAAATTTAAATTTTGATCAATAATAATAATTTGTTATATTTATACAAAGAAACGAAAGTTAATTAAAATAAAAATTAGTATGAGTTTGGATTAGTTTTTTTTTAAACAAACAAACTTTTTATTTATGAAGATGCATGTTTGTGTAAAATAAATAAAAAAAAAAGTGATAAAACGCTATATAATATGTTTTTCAAAAAATAAAACTCATCGAAAATTAAAATAAACAAGTCTTTTTCTGAATTGTCAAAGAGATAGAAATAATGATACAATCTTTTATTTAGCAAAAAAAAAAAATATATTGTATTAATATTTTTTTACATTTTATTACATGTAGTTTTTTTGCTAACAATTATTTTTATAATACTATTATTAAAGTCTTATAACG
This sequence comes from Impatiens glandulifera, assembly GCF_907164915.1. Lineage (NCBI taxonomy): Eukaryota > Viridiplantae > Streptophyta > Magnoliopsida > Ericales > Balsaminaceae > Impatiens > Impatiens glandulifera. The sequence goes on along the minus strand of NC_061862.1, from coordinate 64,613,270 downwards.
AGAGTGTGAGAGAAAAAATATAATAATAATAAAACTAAAAATAAAAATGAAATGTCACCATTTCATCAAAAATATCATATTGATAGAGTGAAATTATGTTTTCTCTGCGAATCGTGGGAGATGGAGGTGGTCCCGCACACATTTTTTTCTCTTTTGATTCATTAAATTAATGAGATAGTTGGCCCTATCTCCATCAGTAAAAAGCTGTATTCTGATTGAATATCAGAATTTAAGAAAAGCTGTATTCCGATTGAATATCAGAATTTAAGAGCAGGTCATTTTTAATAATATTTTTCCTAGTTATCCTAGTTGCACATTGTTATTATATATTTTTAAAATTCCAGCCAAAATTAAATAAACCAATTTTATTATTAAAATACTTATTTTTTATTTTATATATTTAGTTTGATTTATTTAATTTATCTAATTATATATTTATATTTCATTTATTTAAATAGTCTAGAATTTAATTAATTTAGGATTAAGTTGATACAACGGTATTTTAAATTAATTATTTATTTTTAAATTCATGCAATGAGTTAATATAAATTTTTTATAAAATAATTTTAATGACTTGAAATTATTTTTAAATTATAAAATAAAATAAAAATGAGTATCAATACAATCAAGAAAAAATTATTTAATCAAACTAACCCTAAATGAACTTGGAGTGACGTATTATTCTTGTTTGAGAGGGAGTAAATGTTATAATTTATAATATTTGTGTCTCTGTACAAGTTAACATAATATTTTGTTTTAAATTAGAATTGAAATAAAAATATAAAATAATAAATAAAATCATCAAAATAAAACTTGCATAATGTTTAAATTTTTGTTTAACACCTTAGAATAGTTTGATAGTTTTTTTTATTATTAAAAACTCATCACAAGTGACTATATTTTCAATATACTTAATATATTTAATAGTGGGATCATCGCTACTATTATCTATTATGGATAAAATTTGTTAACAAGTTAATTATTTTTATGAGGTAACAAAATAAGATTGTGTGAGTTAATAACTAAAATAATTAGTAATTTTTTTTTAAAAACTAAATAAACTAATTCTTTTAAATGTACATAATAAATATCATAATATTGATAATTGTGAATTTATACACATAAATCAACCATTCATCTCAATGCATATATCACTTTTCTTAATATTGAATAAACCATATTTAATACATAATTAATATACATTATTTTAATATTTTATTCAATTCTTGTTATAACAAATAAACCAAATTATTCCTGTTTAATAGTCAAATATTTAACTTATTTCAGACCAATTTAAATGCAATAATTAATCGCATCTCTAAGATGTAAATGGTAACACGAAGTCCAGTTTAAAGTGGAAAACAATAGTAAAATATTTTTTCTTTTATTTTGTCCAAGTTAAATAAAATATTTAAAATTATAACATCTAATCTTTAATTTAAAATAAATTACTTTTATATATAAATTATCTTATTATATAGTTATAATTTTTTCATGTGAGACATTAATTTTATTTTTGAATTAAGAGTTTTTATTACCATCCATTTTATTACCACTTTTCATAATACTAGATTAAAGTCTTATAAATATTTGTTGTATACTTATTCTCACAATGATGAATGAAAGAAAAACAATTTTTTTTTTTTTATATTTTTTCTATTTAAATGAAACTGTCATAAATATAAACTATTTTCACACTCTTAAATCTTAATAGTCATTATACTCCCATGTACAATTACTATTAAGATTTAAGAGAGAGGGAGCGCGCCTCAAGAAGTGCTGTCGCAGGCACCAGATCAATGACAGCTCAAGCAGTTCAGTCCAAAAAAGAGATGGTCTTAGACCTTATCTTAGCTGTTTAAATAAAGAAAGCAGCCGGGAGTGAGGACTGTATCAATTCAATTAGCGGTTGACAATCTTTAGTAGAAAGCTTGGTTGTGATCCCCCCGAACACAACTTACAACTTTCATCGTACTGTGCTCTCCAAAGAGCAACTCTTCTCAAAATCTCACTCAAAGGAGTTACTCAACTTTCATTTTTGAAGGTGACGTCACCTGCTGCTAACTCTCAGTTTGGTCCTACTTCTGGTTCATTTTGTTACTAAAAACGGAGGTCTTCAATTGCGGGAATCGGTTCGGAAGTCAGTTTAAAAGAAGCTGCGGATCCTGCCCCACTCCGAGCAAGGGCCTGTCATTAGCCCAGAAACCTGTGCCTTTCTTGTCCCGCCAGTTCCAATACCCGTAACGTAAAGAAAGCAATTTCTTTTTCCTTATGTTGTTAAGGGGATGCAAGCCTAACCCTCAAGTGAGTAGGCTTCAGTAGGACCGTGGGGGCTCTACTGGATTTGCCCAAGTTCGCTCTAAGCCTGAAGAGGCTCAAGTTGTGCGAGCTTTCGGGGCGCAGGTTGTAACAGAAGGGCCCACTAGTAATGAATCCATCTGCTGATGGTATAAGCGGCACATACCCGACCCCTCGTTTGACTAGTTAGGTTGCGCGAACTTCTGATGACAGTTCTGATCCAGCTCGCAACGACTTTGAAGCCGTTGTTGATTGTTGAGCTCGAAAATCTTTCTCATTCCTATCTATTGATAGAAAGATCTTCGTCAAATACCGGCTCCGAATTCCGAGAAGAGTTGAAGATGGTGCGTTTGGGGATGATCCTCCAGATCTTGCAGGAAGAGGGGCGCTTTCATTTCAGTGATGAGGTTGCAAAGAAAGAGGGAAGTAGGCGCTTAGGCCTTTTTGCTAGGTGATTCAAAAGAAAAAGGTAAGCTGGCCGGGGAAAATCCTAAGGCAACTCGAGATGGAAATTGAAGGGAGCTCTTTTTCTTTCTCTCTCTCATAGGCTAGCTCTAGGCGCGACTTCCACTCCCCCTCCCCACTTCTCAACAGCTGGCTGCTTCAGTTAGAGAGGAGAACTGGCATTCGACTTTTGTCGAATCAGAACCAACCACCACTACTTTGCGCTCGAAGAGTTGAGCGGCCGCCGGTTGGGCAACCATGGTGAACTCCATGGATGGAAGCGTTCTATCTTCAGAAAAAAGCCCTTTTGATGGCCCCTTCTTTCCCTCAGATAACCTGAGACCCATCTGGCTTGCTTGACGTCCAAGCATCTTTGTAGTTGTTGGAGAGTAGGGTTCTAGTCATTTATGCAGCTGTCAATGGATTCTCTGATCGAATGACATTAGACAAAATTTCTCAATATGAGAGCCTTCAATCCATCTTTCTTTGTCTAGCCAGCTCATAACAAAATGTTAAACCGACTGACACAACCGAATTGGTTGAGGAAAAGGAAAACCCAACGACCAAGCACTCCCGCCAGGTTGTCGAGGGTGTGGTTCCATCAGACTCTTTTTTAGGTCAACAAAAACCTAAGTTTGAGCATGATTTTTGAAAAACTTAGAGACATGTCGGGAGTATGAAAGGGTTCGGTTCTTCGGAAAGAGGAAATATTTAATTATTATTATAACTAGGAAGATCTTGTGCGATGCATACGGATAAAAATATATTGTTACAATGTCCTGCGCTTATCAAATTTGGTGTTGAATTTAAAATATAAAGTGTTATTCGTCTAGTTGGTTAAAGAGTTGTACTTCTTTTGTTAGGTTGCGGGTTCGAAACATACCTATAACATTTTTTATTTTATTTTTAACCGTTTTAAGTTTATGGGAGGGTCAACCCAGAATCCGACCCAAATATTCATTTACTCTCACATATATATCCAAATTAACCACAGCTCTCAACCCGGTAATCCGAACACTTTCAAAATTAAACATCATTATATATATATAGATAGATTTTTCTTTAAATGAGATAAAACCTTAAATTTATACCTTTCTTTTTTTAATTAAAGTTTATTATTTATAAAAACAATTAACACGATTCCACATTTTAATTTAAAAGTATTAATAAAAATAGAACCTGAAATTTTGTATTTTTATTACAATATTAAATATATATTTTTAATTAATTATATTAATGGTGTGTGCATAAATTTTAGAGAAAAAAAAAAGTGGCATGATTTTGATTTGAAAATTGGCTAACATGATGCATAGAGAATTTAAATAAAAAAATATATAGAAAATAATATTATTGTAAGAAGAAGTTTAGACCTAATGTGGGGACAATAAAAAAATATATAGAAAATAATATTATAGTAGTCAGACTTCTTCAGTTACTTTGTTGTTTTGGTTTGAATCTGATCTCTGAAACTGTGCCTCTCTCTATATGTATATATCCGTGTAAAGTTGATGTGTTTTTATATAATAATATTTTGAAATTCGTTATTAAACTTTACTATTGAGTTTGTTTCAATATAATGTTTGTGTGACGGTTGTAGAATCTATTGAGGATCGTGTGTTGGCGGATAAAACTTTTATGCTTTCTACCAGCTCAGTAATACTAAGCAAATTCAAGCCTATATTTTTTATGATAAGACTCAAAGATGCGGTTGCTACATAACTTTTTTGTATAAATATTATTATATGCTTATTAAAAATTACCATCCTTGTTTCTGTATTCATTTGAGCTAACGTTCCAAAGATGGAATTTCTTGCAAAGTAATATCATCATCTTATTTCAAGAAAAAAATAAAAATTCTATGGCTGAAATATGCTTTTTTTTTTCATTTCAATCTTTATAGGTTATGTCTGCTTACGGGTATAAAATTATTCAAACTCTAATTGTCGATATTGAGCCAGATGCACACGTGAAGAGGGTAATGAACTAGATAAATGTAAGTGAATATTCACGTTTTTTATTGTTAATTGATTTCATTGATTTTATTTTTTTAGTCTATTTTGAAAACCAGAATTTTATCATAGTCACTATTTAATTGGAAAATTACAAAAGTTAAAACTGAAAATAATTTTTTTTATTTGCGTTTGTTATATGATTTTGTATGGATTTCGAGCATAATTATAGTGTGGTTCACTAGTAAAAAAACACTTAATACCGACAAGTTATAACGACAAGAGCAAAAGTTGTCTCAATTTAGTATAGCAATGGCGACCAGATGCATTCCCATTGGTATATGAGGTATCGATAACAACCACTTGAATAGTGGTCGGCATTGGACCCTTAATAGCGACGGTTTTTGTTACTCTTAATATATATCCTCAATTTTTATTTATAATAGGAATATTAAGAGTGTGATTTATTATAAGTTATAAACTTAAATCTTATTATAAAAAATTATATTATGAAAGATTTGGACAATAATTTTTATTTACAAACAAATACACCTCAAATATTTTAAAATGAAAAAGTAACTTTTAAACAAATAATTTTATAATATAGATTATTTATTTTTTTACTCAATAAATTAGTTTCATTATTAATTATATAAAAGAATATAATATATATTTAATTTTTTATTTATATGATTTAAATATTTTTATTTAAAAAAATTAACTGAATATATATTATATAAATTTGGAATTTCCAAAAAAAAATAATTTAATACTAAATTATTTTAAAAAGAATTCCAGCTCAGACTAAAGGAAACTCCAGAATTATAATTCGAAAAAAAAAAAATCTTCTTAAATATCGACTTAACCTAAGTTCTTGCTCTCCCGCCTCATCTATTAGACTCTGATCTTTGATTTCATCTAATCTTTGATTTCATCTCTTCTATTTCAAATTCTCAGGTATTATTTGTTCGTAGAGACATGCATCTTTTCTGACTTCGGCCTTTTTGTTCACTCTCCTAATTCACTGGTATGTCATCTCCATCATTTTAGCTTCCCCTTTCTTTCTCCCTTGTTTATCTATTTCTAGATCATATAGTCGAAGAGTGAGAGATGCAAAAATCCACTGGTATGACTAAGGATTTGAATACGGAGCTTTGAAAGCTAAAATCCAGAACGAATGACGAATTCATGAAGTTGGTGTGTACATAGAATTGAAGCAAATGGTTATATAACTGATATCTACGACTACCTTGATAACATGGAGGTTAGTTGGACTGAATACTTCTCATTTCCTATTTATTCTGTAATAGGTTAGTGCTTGCTGACTTGATAATCCTGTCATTCATCTTGACTGTAGTTTGGAATGTATGTGTATTTTCTTTTAATTATATTGAAATTGATTAGCTACGTTGGATTATGTTCATCAAAATGATATTTTCTTGGTTTTAGGGAGAAAGATGTCTTTATTTTTAATATTTTCACTGATTAATTGTCTATTAATTTTGGAAATTCTTTTGACATGAATTTTGATTAAGGATATGATAATTGATACTTATAGCTGACTACATGTAGGTGCAGAAAGATTCTTATGCTAAGAAAGATTGATCTTATCTGTAAGATTATTCATTTAATTCTCACTACAGACACTTTTTAGCCCATATTAAGAATTATGTTGCTAGCTCAGTTTGAAAAACTGAGCTCCAACTTTTGTGTTTATTATCTTCTAAATAGTTTTCTTCTTTTTCAAGTCCGTCTCATTTTGTTAATATTAAAAGGGAGAAATCTTACTACTTGAATATGTACTTGAACATGTATGCTCTTCATTTTCTCTAAAATGTTGCTTTTATTATGAATGATTTATCAAGCATTTTGATCATGAATTTTCTCTAAATTCATTATGCTTTTGCTGATCTTTGAATCTGGCTATTTTGATGATAGACTGTTTAATCCGTTAATCTTTCTTTTCATGTTTAGGAACCAAGAGTTATTCTAGAAAATTAATGATATGTTTCTTTTATGAACGAAAACAGAGTATTAAACCACTAATTAATGATAATTTTCTTTTCATCCTTCTCTATCTAGTATCCATCCATCCATGATCCTTGATCCATGTACATGGGAAGAAGAGTTAACTTCTTTGGTTACATTATAATTATAACTCTTTTCCATTGACCATTTTATCTGATTATGCATCCAAGTCGGTTTGGATTTAATTTATTGCATATGTGTACCGTCTTCACTTCACTTTCCGTTACTACTACTACAACTATTGGATTTGGTGCCCCGACGCTGTTCAATAATCCTCAGCAAATCTCTCCTGTATATTTCAACCAAATTCACAATTGCCCAAAAGATAAGATTATAATTTTGGGGTTTTTTGCTTGATAGTGATCTTGTCGATCTATTATTGTTTGCAATCACGGTTGACATGCTTCTTCCTTCTCATGGACTCTATTCTATACATGCAAATCCCACGTTGCTAGAATATTTGAATTTGTTATCCGAAATCGCAGGGCTCTAGGTTTTCGCTTTGCTGGACGGGTACCACATCCCAATTGTTATTATAGTGAAGCTCCATCAGCAGCAGCTGAGATTGATTCCGAGCAATGCCTTCTTGAGAAGTTATTCTCAAGCCATTCTAGGTGTCAAAACTTTTGTAATTGCATATTTTATTTATGAACTATAACCCTAATTGATAGATAGCTAGTTAGATATAGTTTGGCTTTGCTCATATATATCTGGTATGAATGTATGCATGTTTTATGTGAATCCCGAAGTGTTTAGATTAGGACACGCTGGGAAAACAACCAATATGATTATTGGTGGTACAATAATAGATGCTTTAACCAACGAATGGCTTGCACTTGATAAGATAAGAAGGTATATAAAAAATGGTACACAAAACTTTAAGACATTTATGTATCTCTCACCTTTAGAGCGGGAATTTTAATACTTTATTGTCTCTCACCTAATTACTAACATTTTATTCATGATAATATTTAAGTGTGACCTGTTCTATAATCTTGTAAAGCTTTTGCATCTTTTTCTTTTGGGTTTTCTAAGTGTAATTATGACACTTATATGATTAGGTAAACTTTTTAGTTGTAAGATGATGTACATTTACATATGACATATGGGTCTGGGTCTGGTTTTAATTAAATAGGCTCGAGTTATCTTTTTCCTTCTTTTGTTTGTTTAACTGCATTTATCAATCATCGAATAACGGTCAAAAGAGTCAGGCTTGGATATGGAATTTAAGAGCATCTAGGATTAGGGTTTGGGGACCTCTTGTTTGATGAAGTGATAGAGATGGGGATTAATTGTAGAAGCATGATGGGTTGAGAGATCGATTAGATCATGGGTCGATTTAGGTAGGTTCTTGACTCTTGTGGGTGAGTTTTAGGTTTTGCTTTTGTAAATTCTAGGGCTGTTGGGATCATAAATTACTCTCTGCCAATGACAGTTGGAGAAAAGACGACATACAAGAAAATTGGCTACTCCAATTTAGATCTCGGGATATGCTTTGCATTTTGTTGACTCCACATCATATATATATATATAAAGTTTTTACATTTCATAATTCAACATTTTTCTTGTAGTTTTCTAGTTTATTGATGAAGAGGAGAAATAATATATATAATAAAATGGATTTTGGTATTAAAACTAGTAATATATTAATGTAAATATTGTTTCATCATTTTAAGTATTAATCAATTGAAAAATTTTCAGAGTTCTTGACTATCAAATTTCAGGTTTCTCATCTTTTGTCATTTTGCCCTTCATTTGATAGATTTAAGAATGCATATGATAGATAGATAATTGTTGGTCCTAATGGCAAAGCAGGCAGAATTTGGTGTTAATTGTCTTTAACTATTGATTTATTTTAAACGGTCCAAATTTTTGTAAGGAGACATACACTTGATAAAACATTGATGAATCTTGTTGCGTAAACATTGAGCTATTCAAATATATATATGTTTAATTCTTTTTTGGACTTTTATGTGAGATTTGGTAGAACTAGAATCATTGCATGTCCTTTTGTTAAACATGATTAGTAGAACTAGAAACATTGCATTGCATATCCTTGTGTTAAACATGACGAATCTAACTTGTGATCTAAATTTGAACTTATTATTTTGAATTTTTTTTACCATTATGCTGGCTAAGGTTACAACTTTTATTTTTATTTTTTATTATAGGATGGCAAATTCAAAATGAAGGTGTAAATTTTTGAAGAAATTTTCAAGACTTTTTATTTTGTTTAGGACGTGGGGTGTAAATTTGTGTATTGGATGACTTTTTAGATTTTGATTATTTGAATCTTAGAAACACTCCAATGAAATATTTTATAGTAACAGATGTTTTCATGTATTAGTATATTAGATTGAGGGTATAAACTTTGTGGTGCTAGAGTTCTCAACTGTACAATATGTTGACATAAAGTTCTTCAATTTCCTCATTGGCATTGAATCAGCTAACTATTGATTCGTTTCTTGAATCACAAGTTTATAATTTCCAGAAGATGGTTTCATTGTGTAAATTTTGATGACTTTTTAGATTTTAAACATTCAAATCTTGAAATAATTTATAATAGTGGATATTTTTATGAATATCATTTAATAATTTTAATAATTTGATTGATTATTTAATCTATAGCCACAGTGAAATTTGTCAGCACTTAGTTCTCTGTGACGGCGGTAAGGGTGGTCTCCATTTACTTTTTATAGCGACGGTAAGGGTGGTCGCGCATTTACTTTTTTATAGCGACGGTAAGGGTGGTCGTCATTTACTTCTCTATGGCGACTGTGAGAGTGGTCGTCATTTACTTTTCTATAGTGACGGTAAAGGTGGTCGCCATTTACTTTTCTATGGCGACGATAATAGTGGTCGCCATTTACTTCTCTATGACGATGGTTTGAGCCGTCAGCATAGAACATTATATGGAGACGGTACAAAAATAGTCGGTATTTGTGTTCCCGAGTAATAACGACAGGGGCAATGGCGACGACTAACGACAACTCTTTTCACCGTCGCTATTACTATTCACCGACCGTTTATAACTCAATACCGACTACTCCTACGGTCGGCATTGACCTTTTTTTTACTAGTGACATATCAAATTATTAACTGAATTAATAAAAAAATGATAATTAAATTTGAATCAAAAGTGACTTCTTTTCCTTTTTAAACTATCAAATACAAAGGTCATTAAATCAAAACGACGATATATAACAAACCAGACGGAATAAATTACTCACAGGCTCAAAGATGCAATAAGGTCTGAGTTTGTATAGCTCAATCCACCGTTGTATTTATTAAGAGCCCCTCCTTGGTATCAAAAGATAAATATGTTCCAATGGAAAGAACATTTGTACCAATAACACCAGAGAAGTTGACTAAGGGTTTGCTGTCAAGCTTATGCTTGAGCTTACCTTTGCATAATCATGCAAGTACTAAACTTCCAACTGTGAGAAATTGACATTTAATCATCAAAAGCATAATCCAAATGAAGAGACATATATGATATACAATTGATCAACAAAATGTGGAACTAGTGGGGGATATTTTTTTCTATAAAAAAACGATTTAAACATAAAAAAAATGTTTGATATGAGATATGAGATAATTGATTTTTTTTATATGTATTGTCCAATTAGGGGTTATTTGAATTAATTCATAAAAAAAAGATGGACAACATGTTAACAAAATTGATCCATGAAAAACTCTAAATGAAAATTTAAAGGCCTCATTTACCTTTCCAGAGCTCTGATCGGGAAACTTGAAACTTAAGATAGTCTTCAGACCAGGAATAACTTCATCATCTGTTATGGTTGTAAAAAGCTGAACATTACCAAACATTGTCAAATGCTTCAGCAATATCATGACATGAATAAAAATAATATTAAGAAGAAAAGTGCTTAGCATTCAAACAAAGAACTACAACAGATTAATCTCACAAAAAAAATACAGCTAAGGAAATTTATTAACTGAACATACAATATATGGTGTTAACTTACAATGGCACAAAAATTCATTAAACACATTAGGCTTTTAAATGCTACTTCCATTTCATTTCACATGTCATTCGAACCATTATAGTAGTTCAAAATATATGAACTTTATGGATCAAATTTTCAAATTGGGCTATTTTGTTATACCATTATGTTACGTTAATGATTAACCGAAATATCTACACTTGTTATGTTTGTCATAAATTACAATGATTTAGAAAATAATATGGATCATGATCCAACCAATAATCTGATCATAATCAAGAAAAAATTCTATATTTTGATGAACACAAAATTACACTAGAATTTGGATCAGCTAAAAAATTTGTTTCCTAAATGAAATTACAAAAATTACACTATAATTTAAATGATGTTACAAAAATATCTTATACCAAAAACGAATATAAAAACTTTCAATTTGAGCTTTAACGATTTTCTAACGTGATCATAATTGTGATAAAATACCAACTTTCAAATAGGTTATAGTATCAAATAACTTCTTACAAAGAATAGAAAATTCCAGCTACAGATATGAAAAACAAAACGTGAAATGTGCCCAGCATAATTCATCTCCATTATTATACCAAGCAAGATCATCACATCATCATGCAAAATATTCTTCATTTATATCAGGAAAATCAAAACTAGAATCCATTGGGATCAATTGACAATTTGATATAAATTTTCATTATTATTCAACTAGTTAACAAAATAAAACACAATATCTTGTAGTAAATTTTGTGAAAAGTACCCAAATAAATTAAATTGAACCAGTAGTAAAGCATACTAAACACAAAGACCTGGAATGCATCAAGAAGAGGTTTCATCCTGCAACTAAGTAATATGACGATCATTTCCATTTACATGTTAGATTATCCAGTTTAAAAAAATTGTCAACGCATTCGTCAAGTTACAATTAATATCTACTACAACTTATAAAGATGACATTCTAAGAAAAGTATAACAAAGAACTCACATTAGATTTGTGTCCACTTTAATATCAGTGGTGATATTCTTGTTCTTTAGCTGTGTATTGACATCAGCAAGGAAGACATCATCTTTCTTCTCACCAGATGAATTAATAGCCTGGATTGTGCACACTATAAATATGATCCATACAAAGCAAGGAAGAAAAGGGGGTCAATTAAATGTATTACTGCTAATTAACAAGAGTGTGACACATAATGCATCACAACTTATCAGTTTTGAATTAAGTTTTTTTTATAATTGAACGTACAAAAGATAACTAAGCATGAGAAGAACGTACAAAAGATAACTGTAAACATTAAACCTTGTTTTCTTATTAATTCCAAGGACTGCAGCAAGTTCTTCACTCCAACCAAACAGAAATAAAATTAAGCAAATTACATCTCTGGAAGGGTAAAATAGTTTTAAAATATTTTCCCTGCATTAGCCTCACATCTTATCAAACGCTTCCATATCAAGCACTTACTTAAAATTCAAATAATTATTTGGTTTATTCAACATCTTATTTCCATACACTTAACTAATTCTTTACTTAAAATTCAGTATTCAACATCAACACTTAATATTTATTTTTATCCAACACCCTAATAATATGAAATCATTAGGTAATTATATATCATTTGCGTGCCACATTATTTAAGGAGAAAAATAAAACGTGTGATTTAGTCAAAACATCATCGTGTGCAACCATACCTTAATGTAAATCCCTAAACCAAAAAATCAAGAGGCTGTAATAGTTTATTGTAGGTCCATATGGATGGAACACATTGCACATTTGAGCTGAATTCAACAGTTTCACCAAACTTGAGCTATTTGACATATAAGAACTCCAATTGCATATTGCCCAAAGCGTTATGATCAATCCATAATGGTACCCAATAAGTATATCCATTTAAGATATTAATGGGAAGTCATTGAATAATTTTACAATATGAAACACATTCATCTGGTAAGTTCTTTAGGCATATATTGTAGACCTAAAACATGACATGAGTAACTCAATATTTAGACCTCATGTAAGTCTTTCGATGATACTACAAGCCTAAAATAGATAGTAATCAACATTCAGGAAACTCAAATGAAAACTAAATGCATATAGACTGTAGTTCTACGAGATGAAGAAACAGATATAGAGAGAGAAATGAAGAAAACTCATGACTAACAATAAAGAATGCAATAACTGACCCAACAACTAAAAGGGATATCACTATACCAACAACAGCACCACCATTTATGCCGGATTTTTTCTTGCTTCCACCATTACTGCTGGTGCTTCCACCATTACTGCTGGTGGTGCTAACATTGGGTCGGTTAATATTCTCATTACTACTATTAGGATTTCCAGTGGGAGTAGGAGGTGAAGGTGGTGCTAACATTGGGTCGGTTAATATTCTCATTACTACTGTTAGGATTTCCAGTGGGAGTAGGAAGTGTGCCTGGAGGAGGTGAAGGTGCAGGTCCGGAGTTCAACAAGTTATCACCTTGCCTGTTACAATTCAAATTCTTAAGTTTATAAAAGATGAATTTTCTTATCAAGAGTACCTACTGGATATTGATGGATGCCAACGGTGCTGGAATCCAGCCGACAAAACGATTATTTTCAATATTCCTAATAAAATCAAGGAAATTGTGTCAGGGGCTAAGTTAAGGAGATCTGAAATATATTTGACTTCAAAATAACTAACAAATTTTGAAGGGGGAGATTGGCCAAAACATCAATAGTGCCAGTGAAGTAAATTGGTTATTCTGAAGGTACCTATTTATAATCATTAAGTGAATAATCAAACAAACAATAATGAACATGAACTATAATGTAATTTGAAAAATATTCTAAACTTACATATTTGTCATACTGGTAAGGGAACTCATACTCTGAGAAAGATTTTCAGTTAAAGAATTAAATGAGAGATCCCTGAAAAAGCATTAAATGAATAGGGCTAAAGCCTTTATCTTCTCAATAACTTCTAGTCTCAAAATTCAAAATCTATATACATTACAATGTATAATCAATTTAGGGTTCGTTTTAGTGGGTATTTTAGTCTTCTTCGCTGACATACTCCTATAAATTTTATAGAGATATTGTAATGTGTTGCTCTATTTAAGACGATGAAAATCTATATATACAATGATAAGTCTTGGTCAATCATTTATGTACCATATTCTCTATTTGTTTATATAGCAAAGAAATATGAGGTATCTTACAAAGTGGAAAGTTTTGAAAGTTGTCCAAATATGTCATTTGATTGTCCCTGTAATTGATTGTGGCCAAGATTTCTGTACTCCAATGATAAAGAAGAACACAATTAAATATATAAAAAAGAATAAAGAAAATGTTGTGACAATGTCATCAGAGAATATGAAAAGTATTGAAAATGAAGAGTGGACTTGAGTTACATGTATACAAGGGAAGTCATTAGAGATATTGAATAAGGAATACTCCCAGTGAAACTATTTCCCCCAAGATTTCTGAAAATTCCAACGAAATTATTATCCAAACCGCAGAGCAAAAAAAGAAAAAAAAATAGAAACTTACAACTGCTGCACATTTGGCGGCAACTGATAAGGTATATCATTGTCAAGATTATTGTTACTTAAATCACTGCACAAATTTAACAACAAAATTTAATTGAATAAAACATTAATGATTGAAGAGATTCAATAGAATAAGTAACTAAGATATAAGACAATCTTACAAAATGGTTACAAAAGTTAAACTTGAAAGCTGGTAGTAGCCAATGGTTACAATACTCTTTAAACAGATAAGTCCATGTCTTTGGTACATCAAATATATTGTTGACATTTTTTTCATCATCAAAACAAAAGCTTAGAAAAATCACATGCCTCACCCACATCATTCCCTAGTTACACATCATTATATAGGTAACTTAGTGATATCAACAAAAAGCTACAGAATATAAAATAAATAAAAACTCTTCACTGAAATCACAGGCTGCACCCACATCATTCCCTACTTACACACACATCACTATATCGGTAACTTAGTAGTGATATCAACAAAAAGCAACAGAATGTAAAAAACACAAGAATTAATGACAAGTGAAAAAATGCAACCATAAGTTGGTGTTAAAAAGGATATAGTGATAGGGGAGCAATAGAGAGATAATTAGAAACATCTCAAAACATCAAACTACTTACAGGTTCTAACTCAGCCACATCTGCACAGAAGCTAACTCCAGCATCTACAAAGCAGTCCCTGGGAAACATATTGAGATTATGATAGATATTGAGACAAATACTAGATGAGATTGTGATAGATATTGAGACAAATACTAGCTTCTAAATAAGCTCTATGCCTCATATAACTACATCAATTAGGTGACTATAAACATAACTATCTCCTCTGTACCATAAGATAAAATACAAACGAGTACCTCATTAATTCATTACATTGGTAGATAACTAACTATACATAAAATAAGCTAAACACCTACAAAAAAAATAATAACACGACCTATCAAAATAAAACAAATAAAAAAAGAAACGTGGGACGATGATCCTCCTCCTCGACCACCAAATAATTCGTGCGCGACGGGAAGGTGATATGATCTACGGTCGCACCATCTGCCTCCCCTCCTCCGGATCCACGATCATTAATATCAATATCATCTGAGACAACTCTTCCGTTGTCCCCACGCTCATTATCAAAAGATCTGTGTTGAATGTGTGTAGCACCAGGTAGTAAATCTAACTAGGCGGCATGAGAAACTCGAGGGTGATATTTCCTAGACAGACCCACGTAGATTATTATACTGATAGTAGATATGACTTCTAACAATATATAAAAATAAACTACGTCTAGGGTTTTTCTAGAAAACCAGCGGTCACAAACTTCGAGTAATCCGATACTGAAGCATAGATCCATTGCTTGGCTTAAATATACCATGGATATCGAATGCGTACCCATACTTTCCGGGCATTCCTCATGAAAAAAATTAATTTGACCAATTACTCCAATGGCATTGGCGATGCCCACAAATATCAGTTGGGGAGTGAGCCAAAAGAATGAAATCCCTCCAGCCGCTGCTGCACGTGATACACAACTTCACTACGGCTGCCACCATCATCGATAAAAAGAGGAATGAAAATCCGACCCCAATCCTAGGGACAGATTCTTCTGCAATTCGTTTCATACACTGAATAATAGCAAAAGAGAAATCACAAAGTTATTAACTTCCATATTATGGAACCGGGCTAACCGAGAGCTTGCTACATCATATCAAGCAGAATGTCAGCCAAATCTTCAAAATTGTTGTATGAATGTTCTCCAAGATTGCAGTGAAATAAGTGTAATTAAGATATTCCTTGAGAGCTGCAAAGATTCAGCTATCTCCACAAGCATATTTTTATATTTTGCATGTACATCTTGTAGTCCCTGAACACTGATAAAGCAGTTTAAAAGTTTGAAAAAAACCCATAAAAAACGTCAACATAGACAATTAATAAAAAAAAATAATCTACGTGACATTTATTGAAGGCCAGGGCAGGAAAAACAGAGTAGCACCTGGAAGCTCTCTGGCTCCACTAATATTTCTGCAATAAAATGTGCATAATTCCACAATCAAACAACAAATAAATTCAACTTCATCAACACATATCCTTAGCTTAGCTCGTTTTATTCCAGCAGATTCTCTCATGAGATTATCCCCTTCTCATCATGTTACAATACAATTCTCTATCACTGCTGCAGAACAAATATCCACTAAGAAAAGGTCCATTTTCCAAGCAATCTTACACTCATGTATCCAGGAAAGTTTTACACAAACACTTAGATGAACAGTCAGATGTCCAGGAATAGAAAAATCATCAAAGACAAGCATCCAAAATTGCTTGTGAGCAATCCTGCCTCACCCATAGAGGGATACCATGAACTAATCACAATAGTCATGAAAGTAGTGAACAGGAAATAAATTAATCCGTAAATTATTTCATCCCGGAAAGTGGTCATAAGAGTTAATTAGACAAAAAAAACAATGATTTTGCACATGAAGCAAAGATGGCTACGCATTAAGCAACTTCTCAGTTTTGCTTTTGAGGCTTCTCTTCTCCCTTACAAATTTTTTCATGTCCCTAGGAATAAGGATAGTGACAATTACCAAGTTATCAAAAGATTAGAACATATAAAAGAAACTAGAAATTACAATCATGTCTACTAACATTTTCTTTTTAAGGATATAATATTTATTAATAGTTTTAGCTTAATTATATTTAATTTATATAATTTTAGTTAATTAAATATAATTTTTTAATATTTAATATCGGGTAATAGGATACCCGACGGGGATCGTGTACATGACGAATCGGGGATGGGGATATAAATAGAGATACCCGTCGGGTTCGGGGTCGGGATCGGGTAGTAATTTGAAATTCGGGTTCGGGGATGGGTACTTCACTATCCGGCGGGTAAAGTACCCGTTGCCATCAATAATCGCGACAAAGATAATATCACTAAAAATAAGACGATGAATTATGTTTTTTTTCAAACTTCATATATTAAGTCTTTGGACAATTATATATTATGAATCTTGTTTTTAACTGAAATATTGAGTATTTTTTTCTTTTCTAGACGTCACCCTATAGAGTTCGGTGAACAAAAAAAAATAAACATGAAAAAATATAAAATACAACCACTAGATGAAATTTTGAGATACTTGAGAGCATCAATGATACAACAGACAAAATGGTGAATTTGAACTAAAAAAACTTTTAATATAAGAATAAGAATTGAGTTATTTTTCCTTCAAAAATTCAATTTATTTATACTTATATATTTAGTAGACAACAAAATTAATGAAACTAGTGTTTTTGTCTTATAACAAACAAATCTTATTCATTTTTTCTTTCTTTTTTCTTATTAAGATTAATTCATGTCCATATTCTTTAATAAGAATTCTTTAAAAAAGTGTAGGAAATAAATTCATCATTTGGTTTGATGTAATTTGTTTAAATTTAATTAAAATTATATATATTATTATTTAATTCATTAATCAAAATATATGTAAAAAAAATTGATAAACAAAGATTTATTTATTTATTTTTAGGATTGTTAAACTATCGTACTATTGATCAATATCAATTTAAGCTGGAAGCAAACTAGCCCACAAATTGGCCTACATATATTCCATACAATTAATGCACTTATCTTCCATTCTTTCAATAATTCACATTTTGTGATCCTACCTTTCCACATATTCCACATATTCCACTTCATGTTATCCTTACCAAAATAATTAAAAAGTGAATATCCAGATTTTTTATTTTCAAGATCTCTCTAGAACGAAGTAGTAGATAATAATATTCAAATAAGATCACAACTATTTTCTTTATTTAAAAGGGACCCATTGTATTTTAATATGAATATATGATCATAAATGTATATATAAGAATTAGAAGAAGAAAAAACAGAAATAAGAACATATTTTCAATAAAAAAAAAATAGTGTGAATGAGAAATAATCCAAAATAAACATCTTCATTGCTTCAATTGATGGTTCAACTTCCATTTTCAATCCCATACAAGGAAAGAAACTTGATGATACAAAAATCATTTAAAAATTATGCACAAATTTCAGCTTATTTTCTTCCTTAATAGTCATCATAGCGTTCCGAATTATCAGTCTGTCGATCGTTACCAACAGTTCTCTTGCTCATGTTAGCTCGTTGCACCAGCAACACAAGCGATTGCACAACCTCCGACATCGGTGGCCTGAAAGACTGAAAATTGTACAAAAATATGTAAAGAAAAGTATTTGAAGAGTGTAAGGTTATAAAAGATTTCTTTGTTCAGTCAAATGTTAATGTTAGAACTCACCTGAACGCAGAGCGCAATAACATCAGCAAAACGCGAAAGAGATTTGATGGGATATAAACCCTTTAGTGCTGGATCAACCATTTTCGTGAGAGCATCAATGTCGTGGAGTTGAGGAGTTGCCCATCGAACCAAAGATTGTTCAGATCTCATCCTTGAGTTATGGTCATAAAATTATGGCAAATTGTAAGGTTTTTTTTTTTTATTTAAAAAAGACCATTATACATTAAATAACATTAAATCGGAACTATTACCTATCAAACGGTTTCTACCAGTAAGGAGTTCCAACATGACTATGCCAAATCTGTAAACATCGCTCTTTATGGTGTATTGGGCCGACATTGCGACCTCAGGTGAGATTATCCACACTAAAGCTTTCAGACGCGAGCTGCAAGTTCGCTATAGAATACGAAGTAGCATTGATTAATGTTCTATCGGTTTTCTTCTTGAGAATTGGTTTCCTCAAGAGATCTTCTTCTCCGTCAAATGATTTGTGACGATCATTAGGTGGTGGTTTGAGGTTTATCGAAGCCAAAGGTTTGTATTGCTTTTTGGTCTCCACTGAGGATACTGTTGGAATAGATTTCAATTCTGTCCCAACCAAAAAGAAATAAAAACATTACTTCATTCATGCATTTATAAAATTTGGAAGGAAATGAACTGAAATTGTTTTAATGAAATGATTACCCTATTCTCGAAAACTACCTTGCACATCATTTGAAGGATGAGGAGCAAGCGGCTGATTATCGAACTTTTCGATATCGGTTGACAATTTCCGGGTCCTTTTCCTCACAATAAAGAATGCAATAACTGACCCAACAACTAAAAGGGATATCACTATACCAGCAACAACACCACCACTTATGCCGCCGGATTTTTTCTTGATTCCACCATCACTGCTGGTGGTGCTAACATTGGGTCGGTTAATATTCTCATTACTACTGTTAGGATTTTCAGTGGGAGTAGGAGGTGTGCCTGGAGGAGGTGGAGGTGCAGGTCCAGGTCTGGAGTTCAACAAGTTGTCACCTTGCCTGTTACAATTCAAATTCATAAGTTTATAAAAGATGAAGTTTTTTCGATTATTTTCTTATGAAGAGTGCCTACTGGATATTGATGGATGCCAACGGTGCTGGAGTCCAGCCGACAAAACGATTATTTTCAATATTCCTAATAAAATCAAGGAAATTGTGTCAGTGCTAAGTTAAGGAGATCTGAAATATATTTTGTTGGGTTTTGCAACAACAAAACTATGGATCTTCTTCGAAATCAAAACTGTAACAAATCAGTTTCTAAATCGTCTATTACGATAAATAGATTACGAAGACTGAAATAGCACAAAACAATAAACGACAACACAATATACGTGGTTCGGTCAAAATCGACCTACGTCCACGGAAGGGATAAGTTTCACTAAATAAAATAAATGTCAATAGTAGAAACTTACATGCTCTGCTCTCAAATAAAAGAAGTGATTACACTAATAATGATTGGACTACTCCACAATCAAAAGCTCCCCCAATCTTTTTCTCTGGATTAGCCAAAGAACAAGAAGAAGAAGGAAACTAGAAAACCCTAGATCTGTAATTCACTCTCTCTCAACCTTACTCTGTTATGAGAAAAATACCCAATATACTCTAACCCGTTTTCATAAAAGAAAACCCTGACCCGTCTACCCGGAATTTAAAAAACCCGCCCGCAATGGCAATGAACACCTCAACAATTCTCCCCCTTCCGAGCCATGGGATAATGTTTCTATAAACATTCATCATCGTGACGCTTCTGCTAGAACCATTCCGGCTTTGGCACAACATATCTCATGCTTGCCACTTGGCAAGCCCTTTGTCATCATATTTAACCCGTTCTCATCTATATGCACTTTCTCCAAGTATAACTCCTTCTTCTCGAGCACTTCACAGATCCAATGGTACCTTCTGTGGATGTGTTTTGAACGTGAATGGAAACTTGGATTCTTGCTCACATGTATAGCACTTTGTGAGTCACTAAACATCACAAACCTGTATTGTGCAATGCTTATTTCTTTCAACAATTCTTTCATCCATCTCATATCCTTACAACATCCAGTAATGACAATATGTTCAGCTTCTGTAGTAGAGAAAGCAACACATTTCTGTAAACGAGACTGTCATGATACAACTCCTCCAAAGGTAAACAAATACTCTGAAGTTGATCTCATAGTATCAATATCACCACTCATATCTGAATCAGAAAATTCTTCAACATGTGGCTTTACAGTACCATAACACAAAGTGTATTTGGAGGTCCCTCGAAGATATCTCATTAGCCACTTAACCGCTTCCCAGTGTGTCTTACCGGGATTTGAAAGGAAACGACTGAGTACTCCAACCGCATGAGCTATATCCGGTCTTGTACAGACTATTGCATACATCAGACTGCCTATTGTTGAAGCATATGGAACACTGCACATTTCTTGTCTTTCCTCTTCATCCTTGGGAGACATTGTCTTATTTATTTTCAAGTGTGTAGCCAATGGACAAGCAGCTGACTTTTCCTTGTCCATACAGAATCGAGTTAGAATCTTCTCAATATATCTCTCTTGAGACAACCATGGCATTTTCTTCACCCGATCACGAATGACCTGCATTCCAAGAATTTGTCTTGCTTGACCCAAGTCTTTCATCTCAAAAGACTTAGCCAAATCCTTTTTCAACTTGGCAATCTTGATCTTGTCTCTCCCAACAATCAGCATCTCATCAACATATAGGAGAAGTATAATAAAATCATTAGAATTAACTTTTGCACAAAGACACAGTGATCTGTAGACGTTTTCATGTACCCATGGATGGTCATGAATGACTCAAACTTAAGATACCACTACCTTGGTGCTTGCTTCAAACCGTACAGACTTTTGACAAGTTTGCACACCTTGTTTTACTCACCTTTCTTATTATAACTTTCAGACTGCTCCATATAAACATGTTCATCCAAATCAGCATGGAGAAATGCAGTCTTGACATCAAGCTGTTCAACCTCAAGATCCATACAAGCAGCTAGACTTAACACCACCCGGATAAAAGTTATCTTCACTACTGGTGAGAAAATCTCATCATAATCGATTCCATGCCTCTGGCCAAAACCTTTGACAACCAGCTTAGCCCTTGTATCTTGTCTTGCTATCATCACCTTCTTGCTTGATCTTGTACACCCATTTATTTTGTAATACTTTTCTGTTATTTGGTCTTTGAACCAGTTCATATGTGCCATTTTTCAGCAATGACTTCATCTCTTCATCCATGGCAACTATCCATTCTTCCTTATGAGCATCCTCAAGAGCCTCCTTGTAACATATGGGCTCTCCACAATCAATTAGAAGGACATACTCTGTAGCAGGGTACTTAGAACTTGATATTTTCTCCCTAGTAGACCTCCTAAGTACCTCTGTTTGTTGATTATGTTGATTTCCATCTTCTTGTTGAACTTCAAAATCAACCTCAACATTATTACCAAGATTAATTTTAGTATTAGTATCATTTCCATGGCCTACAGCTTGACCCTGAGGAACATCATCATCACTATCTGAGTCTGAAGCTGCATGTGGCCTTGTCTCCTCAACATCATGAGACAACTCAAGACCAGAAAGATCACGTATGTATGCATCAAGTTTTTCACCATCTTCAAAATTCTTAATATTCTGATCTTCAAGAAATACCACATCTCGGCTTCTCAAAACCTTCTTGTCAACTGGGTCATAATACCTGTATCCCCACTTTTCATCACCATACCCCAAAATATACATTGCCTGGTTTTGCATCTAGCTTAGACCTCTCATCTTTTGGAACATGCACAAAAGCTCTGCAACCAAAAACACGTAAATAGTCATAATTAACATCTTTATCTGACCATACGCTTTCTACACACTTATTATTCAATGGCTTGGAGGGAGAACGATTGATCACATACACTGCAGTGCTCATGGCTTCAGCCTAGAAATGCTTAGCCAACTTGGCATGGGAGAACATACTCCTCATCCGTTCCAATATTGTGCTGTTCATCCACTCTGCCACACCATTTTGTTGTGGAGTTTTCGGCACAATCTGTTCATGTCGAATACCCTGCTCTTTGCAATAATCATCAAATGAGCCTATGTACTCTCCCCCGTTATCTGACTGCACCCTCATCAGTTTTCTTCATGTATCTCTTTCAACCAGCTTGTGAAAGACCTCAAACCTTGCTGCAATCTCATCCTTGGACTTTATAGCATAGGCCCAAACTTTCCTAGATGCATCATCTATGAAGGTTACAAAATAGGAAGTACCACATATGGATTTAATCTTCATATGACCACAAACATCTGTATGGACCAGTTCAAGAACATTCTTTTTTAGTTCCACTTTCAACTTACTGAAGGAGACTCTGTTCTACTTACCCTTCAAGCAACGCTCACAATTTTCAAGATGAGCATCCTTGAGATTGAGCAACTCATTCCTCTTGATCAAAACATTCAGCCCCTTTTTACTAATGTGACCTAGTCTCTTGTGCCACAACTCAGAGGATGACTCCATCAAAACAGAATATGTTGCATCATAGACAATTTTCAAATTTGTCTTGTATAAGGAACAACATTTCTTACCAGCAGGTTCTAGCTCAGCCACATCTGCACAGAAGCTAACTCCAGCAGCTACAAAGCAGTCCCTGGGAAACATATTGAGATTGTGATAGATATTGAGACAAATACTATATGAGATTGTGATAGATATTGAGACAAATACTAGCTTCTAAATAAGCTATATGCCTCATATAACTACATCAATTAGGCGACTGTAAACATAACTATCTCCTCTGTACCATAAGATAAAATACAAACGAGTACCTCATTAATTCATTACATTTGTAGATAACTAACTATAGAATATATTAACAGGTTAATCTGGATTTTGTTGTTGTTACAGGTTTCAGAATAAAGGTGCCATAATTGGAGACGGGATCGATGGAAGGAGATCAAACAAATGGACATTAAGATGTATTGACGAGATCGAGCAAGTTAAAAGATTGATTCGGATTCTTCCAATTTTCCTAACTACCGTCTTTTTCTTTGTCCCAACTTGAGTTCACTACGATAACATGATGGTTCACGTACATACGATGAACCACCACCAAATTCCATTCACAATTTTCCTTCTAGTTCTGAACAACATTCCCGTGATCATAGTTTCACTATCGATCATCTTCTATGATCGGGTTGCTGTTCATATTTTCAGTAGGCTGACATGCGTCACACTCCTCCGTAGGATTGGGGTCGGATTTTCATTCCTCTTTTATCGATGGTGGTGGCAGCCGTAATGGAGGGTGTCTCACGTGCAGCAGCGGCTGGAGGGATTTCTGTCTTTTGGCTCACTCTCCAACTGATATTTGTGGGCATCGCCAATGCCATTGGAGTAATTGGCCAAATGAATTTTTTCATGAGGAATGCCCGGGAAGTATGGGTACGCATTCGATATCCATGGTATATTTAAGTCAAGCAATGGCTCTATGCTTCAGTATCGGATTACTCGAAGATTGCGACCGCTGGTTTTCTGGAAAAACCCTAGACGTAGTTTATTTTTTTTTATATATTATTAGCAGTCATATCTGCTATCAGTATAATAGTAATCTACGTGGGTCTGTCTAGAAAATATCACCCTCGAATTTCTCCTTTTGCCTAGTTAGATTTACTACCTGGTGCTACACACATTCAGCACGGATCTTCTGATAATGAGCGTGGGGACAACGGAAGAGTTGTCTCGGATCATATTGATATTAATGATCGTGGATCCGGAGGAGGGGAGGCAGATGGTGCGACCATGGATCATATCACCTTCCCGCCGCGCACGGATTTTTTGGTGGTCGAGGAGGAGGATCATCGTCCCACGTTTCTTTTTTTATTTGTTTTATTTCGATAGGTCGTGTTATTTTTTTTTGTAGGTGTTTAGATTATTTTATAACAACTAAAAATTCAGTCTCAAAATTTTGAATATATATATAATTGATAAATTTACTTCATGTTACCTTAAATGGTACGTAAGCCTATGAGACAACGACGACGGAGTGCCTCCTAGGGCGGATCGTAGTAGGCGGTAGCCGGGAGAAGTCTTAATTTTCGATTCATCCAAGCCGTCCAAAATTCTTGGATAACTCCACAAAAGATGCTGGAACCTTCTTTTTTTGAATGTAAATAATATTTTTCTCCTCATACAAAAAATACTATTGAAACAAACATCAAGAAGACAAGTATAATGATTCCCAAGACCCAATTCCCATTGTCTTGAATTTGTATAACCCCAACGGTTCCCAAGCCAGATACTAGGATCCAAACCACGTAATGGCAGTTAAAATAACTGGTCACGTTCCTCTTTCTCACCATAGTTTTGGAGTCGAACTGCTCGACCCCAAATTGGAGACACGACGCCCTAATATTGCCCGAGCCAATAACTAACGAACTCAGTCCAGCTAATAGAATCCACAAGTGCCTAGGGCCTGTGCATGTGTGCTCATCTTCTCTGGCGCATTTATGGGTGCGGAGACCGGGAAACGATGCAATTATAGTCATAGTGATCATTTCCTGTCACCATTTCAATAAAAATATGTATTAGTTAATATAATATATGTAAATGAAATATTAGTTATTTCAATGTATTTGATTATTAAAACTTACCAATAGCGTGAGAGTAGATCCCAATATAATGGTCCTGAAATGACCTATAAATGAGTCGGAGATAGTAGCTCATAGGACCGGTGCAAAACCGACGAGGATGGTAAAAGTGTTGATCCATTTTCTTACCTTATCCTCTTCCATGTTATACTTGGTGAGTAGAAATAATTCCAAGTTCAATCCTACCGAAAGAGTGGCTATCCTCTCAAAAGCCTCTCAAAACCTCTGTACCTATAAATTTAATTTAAAAGATTATAAATTAAATATTAAATCAATTAATAAAATACATATTTATAGATATGAATACATACCAATGATAAATAAAATTGCCTTCCATCCAAAAGGCTCCCTCTCCACTGTTATAACACTGAACACTACTGTTATAACACTGAACACTGACGGTAGTCTCCATATGGTCCTTCGTCAAGGGAATAATTTGACATGGTTAATAATTAAATGTACATGTACTTGCATGCATGCAAATTCTTAAACTAATTGTAACATATTTTCTAAATATAATAAGTATAACGTGTCAACTGAAATTTAGAATCAGACTTTCTCATGACAGGCATTTTTGTTTTCAGATATTAACCAATTAAGTGGGGAGATACTAATCAAAAACATAATTCAAATAAAGAGACATATATGACATACAATTAATCAACAGAAGTTAAGTATTAACTGAACATACAAAAAAAACTTAGCATATAAGTAACAACTACAACAAATTAATTAATCTCACAAAAATAATTCCAGCTAAGGAAATTTATTAATTGAACATGCAATCTATAAAATATAAAATCTTTCAATTTGAGTTTGAGGATTTCCTAATAGAATTGTAATTGTGACAAAATACCAACTTTCATATAGCTAGCTAGGTTATAATAGTATCAAATAACTAACTTGATATGAAAAACAACACAAAAAATGAGCCCATCATTATTCTATCCCTTTTAGTGAAGAGCTTTTGTTTATTTTACATTCTGTTTCTTTTTGTTGATATCACTAAGTTACCTATATAGTAATGTGTAAGCAGGGAATGATGTGGGTGAGTGTTAGGATCTAAGTAGCCGTTGGAGGACCGGGGGTTGGACCGGTTAGCGGTTCTCACTCGAAGGGTGGTGGTTAATCCGGTTAGAGATTAACACCGGGGTTTCAATACTACACAAACTGTCACAAACCCTTGAACTAGGTTCAAGTGCGGAAGAGGTTTATTTCAGGTTGAAGCAGCACACTAGTATGATAGGCAGAACCAGTTTCGGATGATGAAGGTTACAGAAAATGATGGGTCGGTTTCGGTAACTTGGTGATTCGACTTTTAGTAAAGTTAGGTCGTTTATAGCGGTACGGGTCGGTTAGATAATGGAACCGACAGAAAGTAAATGACAAGACAGATTTTATGGATGTTCGGAGATAAAACTCCTACGTCACCCCTTCCTCTCGAAACCGCGAGAGGGATATTCACTAAGGAATACAAGTACAATCCGATCAAGACTTATTTCCTGTTTGATAACACTCTTACAATTTGCACCGAAATTGTAAAACACACACTAGCACTTTTAGCACTCAAGCTTTCTCTAGAGTACACTGTTTGGAACTTGTAAGTTAAATGCTCTTAGAATCTCTTGTTATCCCACTTGTCTCTCTCTGTGTCATATTTATTCTTCTTCAACTGCCTCCTTTTATAGATGAAATATGCCAACGGTCATATTTCACTTCCTTGAATCTGATTGGCTGAGTAGAGGTTCAGTGATTCAGAGTTTCAGACCCTGCGGTCGTCTTTCCAGACCTGACGGTCAACCTCAGACCTGGCGGTCTGTTCTTCCGGTGTGTAAGACAAACCTGCTAGGTTTGTCTTTTACTCAATGTGGACACTGTCTGTTAGACAGTTGTCTGTACTTGGAAGATCTCCTTTCTGACTTATCCCGAAGTGGAAAGATTCTGTAGGACTGTCTTCTGCAGCCTGCAGAATTTTCCTCAGACTTGTATGGATATGGAAGTGTTCAGTCTGTTCCTTTGGTATCATTCTCAACAGATACCCGAATTGTCTTCTTGTACTGGTCGGTCATTTGACTTAACCGGATGGCTTCCGGTATTAGTGATATAACCGGACTTCTTTCGGTTATTCCTCTGCCTTGTGGCTGGTCGGCTGTCTGATGTTTCCGGTTTTAAGCTTTGACCAATTCTTTCTTTGTGCGGTCATGTTCCAAGTGTTCCTGGTCGGTTTCATGACTTGACCGGCTAGTTTTCTTTAGCCGGTTCTTTTGTTTGACCGGTCCGGTTTCTTGTTCCTGCATGAAATATTTATTTAAGTTAGATTTATGTGAACCAGTCTAATTTTATCTAACAATTTCTCCCTTTTTGATTATTTTATTTAAAATTATCAAAATCATGTAAGTTTGCAAACGTAGGCCGGTTCTTTCTTTGACCGGATATTTTTTTTTGAAACTAACTTAGGAGAATTTTTCGAAAAATTTGGAAAAATTTTGAGAAAATTTTTGGAAAAGTCTTATCTTTTATCTTATCAATTTCTCCCTTTTTGATTATTTTATTTAAAATTATCAAAACCATGTAGAAATGCAAGTGCAGGCCGGTTTCAAAAATAACTTTATATATTTATAACCAAAAATAGAAAATATTATATAGAAACATTAAGATAGGCATAGGTAAAAGAAAGAGAGCCCCTATTCCGAGTCCGAGAAGTCGTAGCTAGTCATCAACTTCTTGTTCCGCTTTTTCTTCACCAGTTGCGGTTGACTGGCCGATTCGGTGACTCGTTATCTTGTGGACCGCCGCTGTAGATGCACTTCATCCTCTTCTTCGACTTGAGTAGCCTGCTGCGGTATACTCTCAATGACCGTGTCAGTGACCTCATTCAGCAGGTCGGCTATTTGAACTTTCTTTGAAGGTTCCCTTTTTCGCTTTGTCGGAACTGAAACGGAAGAGGCCGCCTTCTTCTTTTTGTTATCGTCTACAAAGCTTTCTAGCCTCCGTCTTTCCCTTTCTAACCGCTCAGCATCCATTACAGCTTGAGCGGCTACCGTCTTTGCAAATCTCGGGAACTTAGCCCCTACCCTTCGAATTCGCTCGGCTTCTTCCTCCTCGGTAAGTTGCGGTGGATCCTTCGCTTTTCTTGCTTCGTTGTCCAGCGCATCCTGGACTTCTTGATCCGCTCGAGCATCGGCCTCCATAGCCGCGGTGTCCGCATTTATCTTAGCTTGGAGCAATTCGGCAACTTGTGCGGTCAGTGCTTTGAGGTCGTTCTCGAGACCCGCATTCTTCTTCTCAAGTTCGGAGACCCGTCCAAGTGTTGTGTCGACCAGGTCCTCAGTAACCTCCGTGAATCGTTGATCGGTCTCTCTTTGAAACCGTTCGAAGTTCTCTTTTATCTCGGAGGTCGTATCTTCCAAAATCACGGTTCGCCTAAGGTGTTTGCTGCACAGAACCGCTTCTTCATGTTGATCATCTTCGATTTCTGAGAACCGGTCTTCTGTTCTTGACAAAAGTTGCCTTGTAGTGTTGGCGAACTTGAGTGCCGAGCAAACGGTTCTCTGCATCCTTTCTTCTAGTGGGTTAACCGTTGAGTCTTCAAATTCTTGAAAGAGACTCTGGACCCATTCTTTTGTGACGCCCGGTTCGGAGACTTCGGGTTGTTTATTTGGAGACTGCCCGGTGAGAGGAGGGTCCGTCCTCTCATCGATTTCATCTGTTGCCGGATTCACCATTGTAGGTGTCAGACAGTGAGCTAGACTCGTATCGATCCGTGGAGCTGTATAGTGCGGTAGTTTCCTTTGTCCGCACATCGCCTCCAGCCGGTCAATTTCTTTAATGAGTGCCCCTCTTGCTTTCTCAAGCCTTTCTAACACCAACGGTGTTAAGGTGTCCTCCGATGCTAACTCTTCGAACTTTGCCGTGATCTTCTGGATCAGTATGGTTAGCTTCCGTAGCTGTGCTCGCGGTCTTAAGAGGCAGGTTCGGCCCAGGACCTCATGAATGGTTTCGGAATTTGTGAGGTCCATGACTACGTCCTCCACTTCCTTCAGCCTTTGGAAACATTCCTCGTCGGTGTAGCCCGGTAGGATGTCCCTATACCGTTTGCCGAACCGGTGCTCGTGCCATTCCAGGTATATCTCTCCAATCTTCTCGGCTCGCTGTTTAGTGCCCTTTAGGAGTTTGAGCGCTATCCTATCGGCCTCTGCCTGTTCGTCCACCTCCTCCTCTTCTTCACCGCTTTCTTCATTGCCTTCTTCACCACCTTCTTCACCACCTTCGGTGGTCTCAGGATTTGCACCCGTACTGGCGTTGTCGGGACTTTGGCCCGACTGTTCTTCATTATCGGTCTTCTCAGATTCGGTTCTTTCAGATGTGGAAGCCGACTCTTCCTCCTCCGTTGGTTGTGGCGGTTCCGAGAAGACTATTTTCTCTGTCCCTTTGCTTTCGGCCTTTTCTTTAGTTGGGGCCGATTTCTTTCCGGATGTCTTCTTTCGGCCACCTGTGGAACCGGGGCCGATTTCTTCCTTTCTAGAAATTGTTTGGCTCTAATTAGGCTTCTTGATGGGATGGTGACGCCAGGACCGATTTTGAGGTTATGGTGAAGGAATATTTTACCGAGAGGAACAGCGTATCCCCATTACCGGTTTGAGTCCGGTTTCACAATTTCCATCAGATTGTTGAACACTTCCTTTGTCCAGTTAACCTTTGTCCCTTCTATTAGGCCGACCAGCATCCTGATTTTGTCCTTGGTTATGCTGTTGTAGTTTCCTCCCCTTGCTTGAACCGCCTTTGTGAAGATATCACAAATCGGTATATACTCCGGTTTCAACGTCGATTTGTTACCGGAAACTTTTATCGGCTCCTTAGTCGCCGAGAGTATTTGGCATGCCGCCTCGAACGTTTTGAGCTCTATGTCCTCCGTTGCATCTTGGCCGGCTGTTGGAAGGCGCAGGCTCTCCGCCACCGATTCCTCGGTGAGCTCTATTTCAGTACCGCCTACAGTTGCGGTGATCTTGTCGTCAGAGATTGTTGCGGTGTTGAAAAATTCCCCAACCGCATCTTTATATAGAACATGAGGGCCGCCAAAAAAATATTCCAGACCGGCTCCGGCTACCCGGTCAATAACCTCTTTTGCCGCAGGCGTGCCTTTCTGTCGGATTTCTTCGAAATCTACTTGAGTCAAGTGTTTAAAGAAGACCGAGTCGCGCCCCATCTTAGAGAGTTGAGAGAGTTTGAAAAGTGTGAGAGCAGATAACCGCTTTGAGAGAATTTGAGAGCTTTAGAGAGAGAAAGCTGTTTCGCGTGAGAATGAAAGTGAATGGCCGAGACCCCTTTTTATAGATGCGGTTTGGAAACCCAACCGTCCCATCAACAATGGGCGGGAGTTTTCCCTCCAAGCTGATAGGGCGGCAAACCATGGGCGGGAAACCAACGGCGGTAAACGGATAGGCGCCAATCTGCGGGAGATTTAGGCGGGAGATTTCCCTAAAAAATTTTGCTTTTGTCATTGATGACGCAATCTTCTTTTTGAGACCGAATGATGCTGCGGTTTTCTAACCGGTTATTTTGAGTAAACCGAATTTTGCAATTTTTTGAATATAAGCGGTTTTCTTTTGAGATAGGAGCGCGGTTATTTTGACAATGTTAACAGGTTATTTAGATAGATATTTAAAGTGGTTAGATAACCCGGTCATTTAGACTTGAAATGAAGTTGCATTCAAGAAACAATGCAGAAAGAAAAGTGAACGATAGATTGGTATGAAATCAAACATACATAAGATGGAAAAATACAACTTATGTAAAAAACCATTTTGGAGATCTTGTCTTCCACCGCATCCTTGTCAAGAATGTTTGAGGAGGAGGGCGGTGTGCCCGGTCCAAATTCTGGCCGGTATTTAAGAATCAGCTTACTGATGTGAGGTGCATAACCGAAACCTTTCTTGGTCAGCACCATGTTCTTCAGATTTTTAAAGAGGACCGATGACCAGTTGATGGCCGTGTTGCTGTAGATATGTGTCATCATGTTGTAGGTGTTCTTTGAGTACTGCTGATTTGGAGACTGATAGAGAATAGACCGAGTCACAATCTCAAGAAGGAGTTGAGCGTGACGACCGAGGCGGGTTTTCAACCCGTAATTTTCCACTGGATCAATGGTTCCAGAGAGGAGTAGTGCGTAATAAAATGCCGTACTTCCCTCCAGAGTTGGAAAGTCGGAAAACCCCTCTGTGGGCAGGTTGAGAAGGGAGGCAAATTCGGCTTCATCAAGCCAGAAGGTGTGGTCTCTTACCGTAGAGATAATGTAATTGCCCCTGATGCAGGCACTTCTGAAGAATGCCTTGACATCCTCAATCAATATGGTACCGGATTCTTCGAGGAAGGTTCGAAGGCCGGTATCAATAAGGGATTCAAACATGATTTTCTTTGCATGATTTCCGTCCCATTCTTCCATACATGAGTTGAAATCGACGCTCAAAAAGTTTCCTAGGGTTCTGCTTGGCATGTTTCTAAACTTTGATAGTAGAGAGAGAGAGGGAGTTTATGATTCGAGGTGTGTTGATTTCATTAGGAAAGCTCTCCTTTTATAGAACCGGTTTTGGAGGGAAAATGTTTGCATTGAATGACAGTTTTGTCTCTTTAGAGAGAAGAATCTTTATATTTCCAAGGTCATTGGGAAGACTGTGCTTTTTGACTATTTGCGGTTCTCGAGGTAGGTATTAGTTGAGAAGTAACCAAGTTAGTTGGATATTGATTACTTGTGTTAGTTGGGAGTTACCTCATTAATTAAAGATCCCAATTTCATTAATGCACTAACATAACGAAGAGTAATCAGAAGAGACCGAGGGAATCATAAATAAAACCGATGACAAACATAAGAAAAGTCGAAGTGATCATAATGATGTTGGATAAAGATACACCCGGTACGTGCAGCAAAATGACCGGGTGCAGGAAGGAGTGACTCAGTGTGCATGGGAGTTGACGACACCGGTAGGGTTGTTACGGCGGTTCCTTCTCCTCCAGGCCCTCTCAAACCGCTCATAGAAGGAGTCGGTTATCTCTTTAGTCAACACTTGGGCTTGGTTCAGACCTTCTCCGGGACAGGTCGGAACACCCAGCTCC
The DNA here is from genome assembly GCF_907164915.1 of Impatiens glandulifera. NCBI lineage: Eukaryota > Viridiplantae > Streptophyta > Magnoliopsida > Ericales > Balsaminaceae > Impatiens > Impatiens glandulifera. The sequence continues at coordinate 64,580,979 of NC_061862.1, read as the reverse complement.
ACGAGAAGGCAGCTTAGTTGGGGGATGAGGCCGACTGATCGGATACCAACCATCCAGATGAGGACGTCAAACAGCACCCTAGACCAGTTCACCGGTGTACCGGTGACTATAGCAGCCATCATGTTGAAGGTCGAGGTACAATAGGTATTTGTGACATCTCTCCCGAAGATGCTCCTACCGATCACATCATTGAGGAGCTGATATTCAGCTCTCAAGTATTATTTTGTACCGTGATCCTCAACCGGTTCGTCAGACCGTGTGAGGGTGAGGGAGATCTCGGCCTTTATGTTGGCCGGAACATCGAGATCTGTCAACCCTAGCTTTGGCAGGCTAAAGCACCGCGCAAAGTCTTTCTCCGTGAAGTCAAAGATGATGCCTCCCACCTTAGATTGGATGTGAGTTTCAAAGTGGGGGGTCCCTCTTAACACCCTGGCGTGATAGAAAAATTCTAGTATTGATTCAGGATAAATGGTGTGCTTGTCGTCCAGGAAGTACCGAAGACCGGTATCTTCCAGGGATTTGATCATCTTATACACCTCATAGTGCTCTGTGCTTGAGCAGGATTGAAAATCAACCTGAAGGATGTTGGGAAACTGAGACATTTTTGCCTTAGTGAGAGGATGATCTTTTGTCTTGTGATTGTTTTGGTGAATGTTTGCTTCACTTAAATACTAATTTGGGGAGTATCCTATTGTCCAGGTATTAAATGAGATGATATCTATTAACTGCAGGATAAGAAGTATTGCATAAAATAGGCATGTTTGCAGTCTAGGGTGTTGGTCATAGACCTGGACTGTGAAAGATATCATCAAATCTTCACGTCTTTTTAGGTGCGACAATTTTACTTTGAAAAGGCAATGTTTCAGAACAGATATCTTTAAACACTGATAATTATTCCACTTCTGTTTGAAATTCAAATAATCTAAGATGGCCTGCTTCCGAACCGGTCAGCTATCAGTTGTTCATCCCGATGCGGTTATTTGGTGCATTCACCAAGTAGCCGGTCGGTTTACTCTATCTGATGAACTGTGCGGTTCTTCCATAGGTACCTTGAAAATTTGGAGTTCAACAGTTTAGGAGGAACTACCGATTTTATCTGTCCGAACTGGTTTCCCTTTAATCATCCTTAGGAAGGATCTGACTAATATCGGTTAAACCGAGAGTAAGTCTGAATTGAGAGAACTTAGCTTCCTATAGAGGCTTCGTGAAGATATCGGCTACTTGTTGATCAGTCGGTACGTAATCCAGCCGGATATGCTTCAGCGTGACATGTTCCCGGATGAAGTGGTGCCGTATGTCAATATGCTTGGTCCTAGAGTGGAGAACCGGATTGTAAGTAATTGCTATGGCACTCGTGTTGTCACAGAAGATCGGGGACTCTTCGGCTGTGACACCGAAGTCCTTCAGCTGTTGTTGGATCCAAAGTAATTGTGAACAGCAGCTTCCGGCCGCCAGGTATTCAGCTTCTGCGGTCGACGTGGCCACCGATGTCTGTTTCTTGCTATGCCATGAAACAAGCCGGTCACCTAGGAACTGACATGTTCCGCTGGTGCTTTTTCTGTCGATCTTACAGCCTGCATAGTCTGCATCCGAATAACTCGTTAGATTAAAGGACGAGTCCTTTGGATACCACAGACCGACATCAGATGTGCCCTTTAGATACTTCAGTATCCTCTTTGCGGCTGTGTAGTGGGATTGTTTTGGATTTGCTTGGAATCTCCCATACACACCGACTGCAAACAGAATGTCCGGTCTACTCGCTGTCAAGTATAGGAGAGAACCGATGATGCCCCGGTATGAGATCTGGTCTACCGATTGACCCTCATCATCCCTGTCCAATTTAATCAATGAGCTCATTGGAGTAGCCGCTGAGGAGCATGTGTCCATTCCAAACTTCTTTAGAAGTTCCTTGGTGTACTTAGGTTGGCTTATGAAAGTTCCTTCCTTGAGTTGTTTAACCTGAAGACCTAGGAAGAAACTTAATTCTCCCATCATACTCATTTCAAACTTGTCAGTCATCATTTTTGAGAATTTATCACATAGCTTAGGATCGGTGGAACCAAAGATGATATCGTCTGCATATATTTGAACAAGTAGGATATGTTCCTTCTTTTCAAATTTAAACAACGTTTTATCCACCGAACCGATGGTGAAATCATGTTGTAACAGAAATGCGGTTAGTGTATCATACCAGGCTCTAGGTGCTTGCTTTAGACCGTATAAAACTTTATTTAACCGGTATACATGGTTTGGAAATGCAGCGCTTTTGAAACCGGGTGGTTGTTCAACATACACCTCTTCACGTAATTCACCATTTAAAAATGCACTCTTAACATCCATTTGAAAAACCTTAAAGTTTTTGAAAGCAGCAAAGGCTAGAAAAATCCTAATGGCTTCAATCCTGGCCACAAGAGCCAATGATTCTTCAAAATCAATGCCTTCTTCCTGTTTGTAACCTTGTGCCACTAATCTGGCTTTGTTCCTCGTGACCATATCGTCCTCATTGAGTTTGTTTCTAAATACCCATCTTGTTCCTATGACCGATTGATCTTTCGGTCTAGGGACTAGGTGCCAGACTTTACTACTCTCGAACTGGTTTAGCTCTTCTTGCATTCCCAAGATCCAGTCCGGATCTGACAATGCTTCATCTATTCTTTTCGGCTCAATCTGGGATATAAACGCGGAATTGAAGTATTCCTCCAGAAGTTGACGCCTAGTTCGAACAGGTTCTGAAGGGTCACCTATAATTTGCTTAGGAGGATGTTTAGTGTTTCTTCTGAGGTTCAGTTCAGGGATGTCTACCAAATTACCGTTTACTTGATCAAGGCTAGACATGTCGGTAGGCTGAACAAGATTGTCAGACCGACCGACTTCCTCGGATTGGACCGAAGTGTCAGCTTCCTGTTGTGGAACAGCTTGATCCGGTTGGGTTTCAATGTTACCCATTTGGTCATGGACAAACCGCCTGAAGACCGGAATCTCATCTTCACTATCAGAATGGATATTGTTGTTTTCCAATCTGTTGTGTAGATCAAAGCATGATGCAGTGTTACTTTCAACCGATTCATCAAAAACAACGTGAAGTGTTTCCTCCATGGTTGAAGTTCTATTATTATACACTCTATATGCTTTACTCACTGCTTAGTAACCTAGCATGATCCCGGTATCGGTTTTTGCATCAAAAACAGAGAGTTGGTTTTTGCCATTTATATGTATATAGCATTTACAACCGAAAATCTTGAGGTGCTTAAGTTTGGGAACTCTGTTAAAATAAACTTCATACGGTGTTTTGTAGTGAAACTTGTTAATTAAAGACCGGTTTTGTGTATAACATGCAGTGTTGATAGCCTCAGCCCAAAATTTCTGAGCAATGCCGGAATCGGCTATCATGGACCTTGCGGCTTCCTTGAGAGTCCGGTTTCTTCTCTCGGCCAGGACATTTTGTTGAGGAGTCCTAGCACTAGACAACTCGTGTCTAATGCCGGATTCATCAAGATATACGGTTAATGTACTATTGGTAAATTCGGTACCTCGATCACTTCGAATGCAATTAATGCGAGTTGATTTTTCATTTTGCAAGCGTTTAAGAAGTGTAATCAGGTTTGATGCGGTTTCACGTTTAGATGGTAGAAATATTACCCATGTAAATCTAGAATAATCATCAATAACTACCATGGTGTAAAGCATACCTCCTAGGCTAACAACCTGAATCGGTCCAAATAGATCCATGTGAAGAAGATCTAAACATCGGCTAGATTGTATATTTCCTTTACTCTTAAAGGTTGACCTAGTTTGTTTACCCATTTGACATGCTGAACAGACTTTATCCTGATTAAATACTATATCAGGAATACCTTCAACTAGCTTTTTACCGCGAATGTAGTTTAAAGTTTTCATGTTTAGATGGTTTAGTCTCTTATGCCACAACCAGGTTTGATCAGTCTTAGCTATCATGCATATAGGATATTCTACTTTAGTTTCCCAATCTACCTTGTAGATATTACCTATCCTATTTCCGGTTAACAGTACAATACCTTGAGAGTTCTTAACTAAGCATGCATGTTTAAGAAATTCTACAGTATATCCAGCGTCACACATCTAATTAATGCTAAGTAGGTTAAAGCGTAGGTTTTCAACTAAGAGTACGTTATCAATAGTTAATTTACCATGGACAATCTTACCATTGCCCACAGTTCTACCTTTTGAGTTATCACCGAAGGTGATTAGAGCACCGGTTTCTATTCTGATGTCGGTTAGTAGGTTGTTGTTTCCGGTCATATGCCTGGAGCAGCCGCTATCCAAGAACCATTCAGAGTTTCCTAGCCGTTTCTTTGGATCCTGCAAAATGTACATATTTACAACTATTTGGTACCCACATTTACTTGGGTCCACATGCGATTAGTCCCTTGGGTATCCAAACCTTGACAAACCGGACGGTCTTCTTTCCTAGGGTTTTAACCGTCCTTTTGGCACTCGGTCTTGTGTATCTCGGTTTTTCTACAAAGGTCTTAAATGGTGGTGATCTTCGGTTTGGTGATCTTTGGTTTGACCTATGCGGTTCAGGATAGGCTTTCATATATTTGAGGATTTCGGCTTTTCTTTTCACAGGGTCAAGCCATTTCTCAGAGTCAGTTGGACCAACATAGTCGTATTTTAGCTTTTCTTCCCTGTAGTATGCGGTCAATTTTTCTTCAGCGGTCCAGGAGCTTTTAAGGAATCTTATAAGAGGGAGGTTACTTCTTGTAAGCTTTACTTTTTCTACGGGTTTTTCGTCTTTGGAGCTATCCTCTGTGTATCCTAGGCCAAACTTGCAACGGGGATGTCTGTAATGACTACACATTTTCTTTACTATATCACTAGATCTCTTATATGCAGCCATCTTATATTGGACTCGGGCATTTTCTTCCTCGGTTTGTTCTCTAGCCGGTTCACTGGATTGTTCGGTCTTAGAATCTAACTCGGTTTCTAAAATATAGGTATCATCAGGTTTTACGACCTCCGGTTCGGTTATAATGGGTACTTCTGTGTTAGATAAAATCAGACCGGTTCAAATAAACCTAACTTAAATAAATCTTCCATGCAGGAACAAGGAACCAGACCGGACAAACAAAAGAACCGGCTAAGAAAACTAGCCGGTCAAGTTACTAAACGACCAAGAATACTTGGAACATGACCGCACAAAGAAAGGATCGGCCAAAGCTTAAAACCGGAATCATCAAACAGCCGATCAGCCACAAGACAGAAGAATAACCGGAAGAAGTCCGGTTACATCACTCGTACCGAAGCCATCCGGTTAAGTCGAATGACCGACCAGTACAAGAAGACAATTCGGGTATCTGTTGAGAATGATACCAAAGGAACAGACTGAACACTTCCATATTAGTCTGAGGAAAGTCTGCAGGCTGCAGAAAACAGTCCTACATGATCTTTCCACTTCAGGATAAGTCAGAAAGGAGATCTTCCAAGTACAGACAACTGTCTAACAGACAGTGCCTACATTGAGTAAAAGACAAACCTAGCAGGTTTGTCTTACACACCGGAAGAACAGACTGTCAGGTCTGAGGTTTACCGCCAGGTCTGAAAAGATGACCGCATGCTCTGAATCACTGAATCTCTGAACCTCTGCATCCATGCTCAGCCAATCAAATTCAAGGTAGTGAAATATGACCGTTGGCATATTTCACCTATAAAAGGGGCAGTTGAAGAAGAGTAAACATAAGTGACACAGACATACAGTGAGACAAATGAGAAATTCTAAGAGCATTTATTCTACAAGTGATAAGACTGTGTTGTTCTAGAAAGCCTAAGTGCTAAAGTAAAAGTGTGTGTTTTACAATTTCGGTGTACATTGTAAGAGTGTTATCGAGCAGGAAATAAGTCTCGATCGGATTGTACTTGTATTCCTTAGTGAATATCCTTCTCGCGGTTTCGAGAGGAAGGGGTGACGTAGGAGTTTTATCTCCGAACATCCATAAAATCTATTTTGTCATTTACTTTCTGCCGGTTCCATTATCTAACCGATCCGTACCACTATAACCTATTTAACTTTATCTAAGCCGAATCACCAGGTTACCGAAACCGACTCACCATTCTCTTTAACCTTCATCATTCGAAACCGGTTCTTCCTATTATACAAGTGTGCTGCTTCAACCTGAAAGCAAACCTCTTCCGCACTTGAACCTAGTTCAAGGGTTTGTGACAGGTTGTGTAGTATTGAAGCCCCGGTGTTAATCTCTAACCGGATTAACCACCACCCTTCGAGTGAGAACCGCTAACCGGTCCAACCCTGGTCCTCCAGCGGCTACCTAGATCCTAACACTCTGGTTCTGTCGGAATGGGTATTATAGGATCGGTTCTAATGTTGAGGTGCTTAGACAGCATGGTTAGTAAGTTCCTATATTCTTCTACCATGTCATTCAATGCATTGTATAGTTCATCTTTAGTAAATTCATCACAAGAAGAGTCAAATACATGTTCCTCATTTGCCATGAGGCATGTGAGTTCATCATCACTGTCACTGTGAGCCCATAGACTTCCTCCATCATCGGCTATCAGTGCTTTCGGTACCTCACTTCCTTCACCGGTTTGTTGATAATTGTTTCGGTTATCTTGATTATCCGGTTTCCGGGTATCCCTCCTTGGTTTCCTGCATTCCCACTTAAAATGACCCAAACAATTACAGTTATAACATCTTACATTGGATTTATCGCCATAGTTGTAGTTTGTTGGTTGGCTCCTTTTCATGAACCTCCCAAACTTCTGTGCAAGCATTGCCATGGCATCCTCGGTGAACTGTTCGGCGGTTCTGATCGGTGCTAGTGCAGGAGCAACCGGTTCTATGGGTGTGATCAATGCTCTAGTTGAGGTTGAGGCCGAAACCTCTTCTTTAGTTCTAGATCTCATTTCAAACTCATATGCCTTAAGATCTTCGAATACATCATGCAGCTTCATCTTGTTTAGGCAGTTTGATTCCCTCATTACCATTGTCTTTATGTCCCACGCACTTGGAAGAGATCTTAGTGCTTTCATGATAACCTCCTTGTTGTCATACCTCTTTCCAAGAGTTGCTAGCTCATCTAGCACACCAGTGAACCGGTCACTGTACTCCTTCATTGTTTCTCCCGGTTTCATTTTGATGCTTTCAAACTTCTGTGTAGCCACCATTATCTTGTTCTCCTTTGTTCTTTCATTTCCCTCAAAGATCTGGATAACCGTGTCCCATGTCTCCTTTGCGGTTTTGCAATCTCTGATCTTGCAGTATGTGTTTCTGTCCACACTGTTGGAGATCTGGTTTCTAGCATGATTATCCAGGTTGTTTCTTCTTCTGTCTTCAGCTGTCCATTCCTTTTGTACTTGTTAATGATTATCGGTCCTTCGGCCAGAATGGACTCCATCTCATCATCCAAAGTGATTAAGTGCAGGTGCATGCGTGCCTTCCAGTTGGCAAAGTCATCACCTTCTAGCATTGGAGGCCTATCCTGAAACATGCTTGCTTGAGTATTGAAACTAACTGTTCTGATACCAATTGTTAGGATCTAGGTAGCCGCTGGAGGACCGGGGGTTGGACCGGTTAACGGTTCTCACTCGAAGGGTGGTGGTTAATCCGGTTAGAGATTAACACCGGGGTTTCAATACTACACAAACTGTCACAAACCCTTGAACTAGGTTCAAGTGCAGAAGAGGTTTGTTTCAGGTTGAAGCAGCACACTAGTATGATAGGCAGAACCGGTTTCGGATGATGAAGGTTACAGAAAATGATGGGTCGGTTTCGGTAACTTGGTGATTCGGCTTTTAGTAAAGTTAGGTCGTTTATAGCGGTACGGGTCGGTTAGATAATGGAACTGGCAGAAAGTAAATGACAAGACAGATTTTATGGATGTTCGGAGATAAAACTCCTACGCCACCTCTTCCTCTCGAAACCGCGAGAGGGATATTCACTAAGGAATACAAGTACAATCCGATCAAGACTTATTTCCTGCTTGATAACACTCTTACAATTTGCACCGAAATTGTAAAACACACACTAACACTTTTAGCACTCAGGCTTTCTCTAGAGTACACTGTTTGGAACTTGTAAGTTAAATGCTCTTAGAATCACTTGTTATCCTACTTGTCTCTCTCTGTGTCACATTTATTCTTCTTCAACTGCCCCCTTTTATAGATGAAATATGCCAACGGTCATATTTCACTTCCTTGAATCTGATTGGCTGAGCAGAGGTTCAGTGATTCAGTGATTCAGAGTTTCAGACCCTGCGGTCGTCTTTTCAGACCTGACGGTCAACCTCAGACCTGCGCGGTCTGTTCTTCCGGTGTGTAAGACAAACCTGCTAGGTTTGTCTTTTACTCAATATAGACATTGTCTGTTAGACAGTTGTCTGTACTTGGAAGATCTCCTTTCTGACTTATCCCGAAGTGGAAAGATCCTGTAGGACTGTCTTCTGCAGCCTGCAGACTTTTCCTCAGACTTGTATGGATATAGAAGTGTTCAGTCTGTTCCTTTGGTATCATTCTCAACAGATACCCAAATTGTCTTCTTGTACTGGTCGGTCATTTGAATTAACCGGATGGCTTCCGGTATGAGTGATATAACCGGACTTCTTCCGGTTATTCCTCTGCCTTGTGGCTGGTCGGCTGTCTGATGTTTCCGGTTTTAAGCTTTGGCCGATTCTTTCTTTGTGCGGTCATGTTCCAAGTGTTCCTGGTCGGTTTCATGACTTGACCGGCTAGTTTTCTTTAGCCGGTTCTTTTGTTTGACCGGTCCGGTTCCTTGTTCCTGCATGGAATATTTATTTAAGTTAGGTTTATGTGAACCGGTCTAATTTTATCTAACAGTGAGGCATGTGATTTTTCTAAGCTTTTGTTTTGATGATGGAAAAAATGTCAACAATATATCTGATGTACCAAAGACATGGACTTATCTGATTTGAGAATGAATCTGATTTCAGCAGGTAAGCTCGATGATGGAGGCTACCATAATGTTTTCAGTGGTGGAGCATGAAATCTAAGCAAGGGTTCATTGGTTGTTGCACGAGGTAAGAAATGTTGTTCCTTATACAAGACAAATTTGAAAATTGTCTATGATGCAACATATTCTGTTTTGATGGAGTCATCCTCTGAGTTGTGGCACAAGAGACTAGGTCACATTAGTAAAAAGGGGCTGAATGTTTTGATCAAGAGGAATGAGTGGCTCAATCTCAAGGATGCTCATCTTGAAAATTGTGAGCATTGCTTGAAGGGTAAGTAGAACAGAGTCTCCTTCAGTAAGTTGAAAGTGGAACTGAAAAAGAATGTTCTTGAACTGGTCCATACATATGTTTGTGGTCATATGAAGATTAAATCCATATGCGGTACTTCCTATTTTGTAACCTTCATAGATGATGCATGTAGGAAAGTTTGGGCATGTGCTATAAAGTCCAAGGATGAGGTTGCAGCAAGGTTTGAGGTCTTTCACAAGCTGGTTGAAAGAGAGACATGAAGAAAACTGATGAGGGTGCGGTCAGATAACGGGGGAGAGTACATAGGCTAATTTGATGATTATTGCAAAGAGCAGGGTATTCGACATGAACAGACTGTGCCGAAAACTTCACAACAAAATGGTGTGGCAGAGTGGATGAACAGAACAATATTGGAACGGATGAGGAGTATGCTCTCCCATGCCAAGTTGGCTAAGCATTTCTGGGCTGAAGCCATGAGCACTGCAGTGTATGTGATCAATCGTTCTCCCTCCAAGCCATTGAATAATAAGTGTGTAGAAAGCGTCTGGTCAGATAAAGATGTTAATTATGACTATTTACGTGTTTTTGGTTGCAGAGCTTTTGTGCATGTTCCAAAAGATGAGAGGTCTAAGCTAGATGCAAAAACCGGGCAATGTATATTTTGGGGTATGGTGATGAAAAGTGGGGATACAGGTGTTATGACCCAGTTGACAAGAAGGTTTTGAGAAGCCGAGATGTGGTATTCCTTGAAGATCAGACTATTGAGAATTTTGAAGATGGTGAAAAACTTGATGCATACATACGTGATCTTTCTGGTCTTGAGTTGTCTCATGATGTTGAGGAGACAAGGCCACATGTAGCTTCAGACTCAGATAGTGATGATGATGTTCCTCAGGGTCAAGCTGTAGGCCATGGAAATGATACTAATACTAAAACTAATCTTGGTAATAATGTTGAGGTTGATTTTGAAGTTCAACAAGAAGATGAAAATCAACATAATCAACAAACAGAGGTACTTAGGAGGTCTACTAGGGAGAAAAGATCAAATTCTAAGTACCCTACTACAGAGTATGTCCTTCTAACTGATTGTGGAGAGCCCATATGTTATAAGGAGGCTCTTGAGGATGCTCATAAGGAAGAATGGATAGTTGCCATGGATGAAAAGATGAAGTCATTGCTGAAAAATGGCACATATGAACTGGTTCAAAGACCAAATAACAGAAAAATATTACAAAATAAATGGGTGTACAAGATCAAGCAAGAAGGTGATGATAGAAAGACAAGATACAAGGGCTAGGCTGGTTGTCAAAGGTTTTGGCCAGAGGCATGGAATCGATTATGATGAGATTTTCTCACGAGTAGTGAAGATGACTTTTATCCGGGTGGTGTTAAGTCTAGCTGCTTGTATGGATCTTGAGGTTGAACAACTTGATGTCAAGACTGCATTTCTCCATGCTGATTTGGATGAAGATGTTTATATGGAGCAGTCTGAAAGTTATAATAAGAAAGGTGAGTAAAACAAGGTGTGCAAACTTGTCAAAAGTCTGTACGGTTTGAAGCAAGCACCAAGGCAGTGGTATCTTAAGTTTGAGTCGTTCATGACCATCCATGGGTACATGAAGACGTCTACAGATCACTGTGTCTTTGTGCAAAAGTTAATTCTAATGATTTTATTATACTTCTCCTATATGTTGATGAGATGCTGATTGTTGGGAGAGACAAGATCAAGATTGCCAAGTTGAAAAAGGATTTGGCTAAGTCTTTTGAGATGAAAGACTTGGGTCAAGCAAGACAAATTCTTGGAATGCAGGTCATTCGTGATCGGGTGAAGAAAATGCTATGGTTGTCTCAAGAGAGATATATTGAGAAGATTCTAACTCGATTCTGTATGGACAAGGCAAAGTCAGTTGCTTGTCCATTGGCTACACACTTGAAAATAAATAAGACAATGTCTCCCAAAGATGAAGAGGAAAGAAAAGAAATGTGCAGTGTTCCATATGCTTCAGCAATAGGCAGTCTGATGTATGCAATAGTCTGTACAAGACCGGATATAGGTCATGCGGTTGGAGTACTCAGTCGTTTCCTTTCAAATCCCGGTAAGACACACTGGGAAGCGGTTAAGTGGCTAATGAGATATCTTCGAGGGACCTACAAATACACTTTGTGTTATGGTACTGTAAAGCCACATGTTGAAGGGTTTTCTGATTCAGAAATGAGTGGTGATATTGATACTATGAGATCAACTTCATGGTATTTGTTTACCTTTGGAGGAGGAGTTGTATCATGACAGTCTCGTTTACAGAAATGTGTTGCTTTCTCTACTACAGAAGCTGAATATATTGTCATTACTGGATGTTGTAAGGAAATGTGATGGATGAAAGAATTGTTGAAAGAAATAAGCATTGCACAATACAGGTTTGTGGTGTTTAGTGACACACAAAGTGCTATACATGTGAGCAAGAATCCAAGTTTCCATTCACGTTCAAAACACATCCAAAGAAGGTACCATTGGATTTGTGAAGTGCTCGAGAAGAAGGAGTTATACTTGGAGAAAGTGCATATAGATGAGAATGGGTCAGATATGATGACAAAGGGCTTGCCAAGTGGCAAGCATGAGATATGTTGTGCCAAAGCCGGAATGGTTCTGGCAGAAGCGTCACGATGATGAATGTTTATAGCAACATTATCCCATGGCTCGAAAGGGGGAGAATTGTTGAGGTGTTCCTTGCCATTGCGGGCGGGTTTTTTAAATTCCGGGTAAACGGGTCAGGGTTTTCTTTTATGAAAACGGGTTAGAGTATATTGGGTATTTTTCTCATAACAGAGTAAGGTTGAGAGAGAGTGAATTAGAGATCTAGGGTTTTCTAGTTTCCTTCTTCTTCTTGTTCTTTGGCTGATCCAGAGAAAAAGATTGGGGGAGCTTTTGATTGTGGAGTAGTCCAATCATTATTAGTGTAATCACTTCTTTTATTTGAGAGCAGGGCATGTAAGTTTCTACTATTGACATTTATTTGATTTAGTGAAACTTATCTCTTCCGTGGACGTAGGTCGATTTTGACCGAACCACGTATATTGTGTTGTCGTTTATTGTTTTGTGCTATTTCAGTCTTCGTAATCTATTTATCGTCATATACGATTTAGAAACTGATTTGTTACAGGTATGATTTCGAAGAATATCCATAGTTTTGTTGTTGCAAAACCCAACAAAATATATTTCAGATCTCCTTAACTTAGCCCTGACACAATTTCCTTGATTTTATTAGGAATATTGAAAATAATCGTTTTGTCGGCTGGATTCCAGCACCGTTGGCATCCATCAATATCCAGTAGGCACTCTTCATAAGAAAATAATCGAAAAAACTTCATCTTTTATAAACTTATGAATTTGAATTGTAACAGGCAAGGTGACAACTTGTTGAACTCCGGACCTGGACCTGCACCTCCACCTCCTCCCGGCACACCTCCTACTCCCACTGAAAATCCTAACAGTAGTAATGAGAATATTAACCGACTCAATGTTAGCACCACCAGCAGTGATGGTGGAAGCAAGAAAAAATCCGGCGGCATAAGTGGTGGTGGTGTTGCTGGTATAGTGATATCCCTTTTAGTTGTTGGGTCAGTTATTACATTCTTTATTGTGAGGAAAAGGACCCGGAAATTGTCAACCGATATCGAAAAGTTCGATAATCAGCCGCTTGCTCCTCATGTTTCAAATGATGTGCAAGATAGTTTTCGAGAATAGGGTAATCATTTCATTAAAACCATTTCAGTTCATTTCCTTCCAAATTTTATAAATGCATGAATGAAGTAATCATGTATTGATTTCTTTTTGGTTGTGACAGAATTGAAATCTATTCCAACAGTATCCTCAGTGGAGACAAAAAGCAATACGAACCTTTGGCTTCGATAAACCTCAAACCACCACCTAATGATCGTCAAAAATCATTTGACGGAGAAGAAGATCGCTTGAGGAAACCAATTCTCAAGAAGAAAACCGATAGAACATTAATCAATGCTACTTCGTATTCTATAGCGAACTTGCAGCTCGCGACTGAAAGCTTTAGTGTGGATAATCTCATCGGTGATGAGTCCATCGGACGGGTCTATCGTGCTGAATTTTATTGAAAGAAATTTGATTACATTTTTGGCTCCATCTATGCAGGTTCTTGCTGTGAAGAAAATAAATAGTTCTGCTCTTTCCAGTGATTCATCTGAAGATTTTCTTGATATAGTTTCAAATTTATCAAGACTTCATCATCCTAACATAACAGAATTTGTCGGTTATTGTTGTGAGCACGGTTTGCACTTGCTGGCTTACGAATTCCACAAAACAGGTTCTTTGCATGATTTCCTACATTTATCTGATGAATACAGCAAACCTTTGATCTGGAATACCCGAGTCAAGATCGCTCTCGGAACCGCTCGAGCATTAGAGTAAGACAACTGTTTCCTCTTAGTTTAAAGAATGCCTTAACAACGGTTGTACACTTCTAATATTTTTCTTTTATATATTTTTCAGGTATCTACATGAAGTTTGCTCTCCATCTATTGTTCACAAAATGTAAAATCCGCAAATATATTGTTAGATGTCGATCTCAATCCTCCGTATGTCCGATGCTGGCCTATCGAGTCTCATTCCAGACGCTGATTTGGTGAGTAAATAACCCCATTATCTTTTATTTGAGACATTTGGTGGTTTCGCTTTAATTACCTTGATGGGTTATAGAAAATAGTGTAATTTGCATCTATCTTGGTTTTTATTTTTACGGACAAACTTGTAGGCATTGAATCATAATGCGGGTTCTGGATATAGTGCACCTGAGGTCGCAATGTCGGCCCAATACACCATAAAGAGCGATGTTTACAGCTTTGGCATAGTCATGTTGGAACTCCTTACTGGTAGAAAACGTTTGATAGGTAATAGTTCCGATTTAATGTTATTTAATGTATAATGGTCTTTTTTAAATAATAAAAAAAAAAAACCTTACAATTTGCCATAATTTTATGACCATAACTCAAGGATGAGAGCTGAACAATCTTTGGTTCGATGGGCAACTCCTCAACTCCACGACATTGATGCTCTCACGAAAATGGTTGATCCAGCACTAAAGGGTTTATATCCCGTCAAATCTCTTTCGCGTTTTGCTGATGTTATTGCGCTCTGCGTTCAGGTGAGTTCTAACATTAACATTTGACTGAACAAAGAAATCTTTTATAACCTTACACTCTTCAAATACTTTTCTTTACATATTTTTGTACAATTTTCAGTCTTCCAGGCCACCGATGTCGGAGGTTGTGCAATCGCTTGTGTTGCTGGTGCAACGAGCTAACATGAGCAAGAGAACTGTTGGTAACGATCGACAGACTGATAATTCGGAACGCTATGATGACTATTAAGGAAGAAAATAAGCTGAAATTTGTGCATAATTTTTAAATGATTTTTGTATCTTCAAGTTTCTTTCCTTGTATGGGATTGAAAATGGAAGCTGAACCAACAATTGAAGCAATGCAGATGTTTATTTTGGATTATTTCTCATTCACACTAATTTTTTTTTATTGAAAATATGTTCTTATTTCTGTTTTTTCTTCTTCTAATTCTTATATATACATTTATGATCATATATTCATATTAAAATACAATGGGTCCCTATTAAATAAAGAAAATAGTTGTGATCTTATTTGAATATTATTATCTACTACTTCGTTCTAGAGAGATCTTGAAAATAAAAAATCTGGATATTCACTTTTTAATTATTTTGGTAAGGATAACATGAAGTGGAATATGTGGAATATGTGGAAAGGTAGGATCACAAAATGTGAATTATTGAAAGAATGGAAGATAAGTGCATTAATTGTATGGAATATATGTAGGCCAATTTGTTGGCTAGTTTGCTTCCAGCTTAAATTGATATTGATCAATAGTATGATAGTTTAACAATCCTAAAAATAAATAAATAAATCTTTGTTTATCAATTTTTTCATTTATATTTTGATTAATGAATTAAATAATAATATATATAATTATGATTAAATTTAAATAAATTACATCAAACCAAATGATGAATTTGTTTCCTACATTTTTTTAAAGAATTCTTTTTAAAGAATATGGGCATGAATTAATCTTAATAAGAAAAAAGAAAAAAAAAATGAATAAGATTTGTTTCGTTATAAGACAAAAACACTAGTTTCATTAATTTTGTTGTCTACTAAACTATATAAGTATAAATAAATTGAATTTTTGAAGGAAAAAAAACTCAATTCTTATTCTTATATTAAAAGTTTTTCTAGTTCAAATTCACCATTTTGTCTGTTGTATCATTGATGCTCTTGAGTATCTCAAACTTTCATCTAGTGGTTGTATTTTATATTTTTTCATGTTTATTTTTTTTTTGTTCAAAAAAGAAAAAAAATACTCTATATTTCGGTTAAAAACAAGATTCATGATATATAATCGTCCAAAGACTTAATATATGAAGTTTGAAAAAAAACATAATTCATCGTCTTATTTTTAGTGATATTATCTTTGTCGCGATTATTGATGGCAATGGGTACTTTACCCGCCGGGTAGTGAAGTACCTATCCCCGAAACCGAATTTTAAATTACTACCCGACCCCGAACCCGACGGGTATCTCTATTTATATCCCCATCCCAGATTTGTCGGGTACCCGATCCCCGACGGGTACCCCATTATCCGATATTAAATATTAAAAAATTATATTTAATTAACTAAAATTATATAAATTAAATATAATATGTTACTACAAAATATAATTAACCTAAAACTATTAATAAATATTATATCTTTAAACAATAGACAGAAAATCATCCACGCATAATATAAATTATGCCATACTATAAAAATACAGAAAAAAAACTTAAAAAATATAACATAATTCTTAATTAAACACAAAAACTTCAGAAATCATCAAATTATTTTTTTCACAAAGAGAATCATTCTTGAATACATTTCTTCAAACACATGTAAATTACAACCTACAAAAATCAAAAGAAAAAAAATCAACGTTAACACATACAAAAAAAATAGAATTAAGATTAAAGTATTTAACTAATAACATATCTCAAATCTTCGATAAACAATTAATTTCTTTGAAATGTATCACAACAATGGTATCATCAACATTTGTTGTAATTACACTTAACATTTGTTGTAATTACACTTGTTGTAATTACGCTAGGAATTGAATTTGATGGAACATTTTCATTGGCTTGAGATACTTGAACAGTTGACACTTGAGTAGTTTCTAGTGCGATAAATTTTTTTTTTTTAAAAGCTAATAAAATCAAATAAAAAAAATAAGGATTAATATGATTCTTTAATTTGGTCTTATATATATTAATATTTTTTCCAAAAATATTTATACAAATAATAAATATAATATATTGAACTATTATTCCCTATAAATATAAATATAGTTAAACATAATATTTAAAAAACTCTTTTATTTTTTAATTAATATATTAAACTAAATATAAGGAACTTTTAATATTCCTTAAAAAAAAAAACTCACCTTTATTTTTGCCTTTATAAAAAATAATTTTATTTATTATATTACTTTATTAAATTATATATTATTTCATAAAAAAATATTTAATAATATCAATATTTTTACAACTGTGAATTGTGAAAATCTATCTAAGTTAAATGATTTGGATATTTTTTTATAATGTTTGATGTGGTTTATTTAATCTGAGTCAAATAACTAAATAAGTTATAGGCACGTTACATCTATAATGAAAGTATGCCTAAATCTATTGCGCATATATTACCTATATCAGTTATTCCACATATTAAACACATACATATAATCGGAAAATATCTATTAATCAAGAGATTCCACATATTAAACAAAAAAATCTATAAATAATGAAAGTATTACTTACCTACGTGTGTTGTAGACTTGTAGTCGTGTAGAACACTAACTTTGTTACTATTAAAACGAAAGAAGAAGCTACAAAATAAAGATTGAAGATTAAGTTAATAAATAAATAAATATAAGATTGTAAAAGTTGAAGAACAAACATAATTTTATTAAATAAAAACATTACTTACGTGCATAGTTATTGTTATTGATGATTTTGAACAAAAACTAGAAGAAGGTTGAAGAACATAGAAGTTGAAGCCTTGAACAGTTGAACTCTTGAAGTAAGGTTGAATAGACATCCTATGAGAGAAATACTTATTACAATTTAGAAATGAATGAAATGATGTTAACTTGTTAAGCGTGATGTGTGTAGGAATTAGGAAATGATGTTAAGAGTAATTATAAAATAATTAATATATTTATTTAATGATAGTTAGTAGTTACAAGTTATGACGTGGAATTTAATAAGTCACTTAAATTTTATTAATAAATATATTAATATTAATATATTCGGGTATTGAGTTTGAGTTTCCAACACTCCCCATCCCCGAACCCGATTTAAAATACCCGAACCTGATCATCGGGTATCCAAGGGTATCGGGTATACGGGTACTCATTGTCATCCCTAGTTTGGAGCCTTGTATCTGGCCTGTGAACCGTTGTGGTTATACAAATTCAGACAGTGGGAATTGGGTCTTGGGTTTCACTCTACCCGTCTTCTTGATTTTTTTATGTTTGTTTCAATAGTATTTTTCGTAATAGGCGAAAAATACTATTTACATTAAAAAAAAGAAGGTTCCATCATCTTTTGTGGAGTTATCCAAGCATTTTGGGCGGCTTGGATGAATCGAAAATTAAGACTTCTCCCGACTACCGCCTACTACGATCCGCCCATGGGAGGCACTCCGTCTTCGTCGTCGTCGCACAGGCTTACGTACCATTTGAGGTAACATGAAGTTAATTTATCAATTATATATATATATATATATAATTTTGAGACTGAATTTTTAATTGTTATAGAAGTTAATTAATTATTGGATGAATAAATTAACCAAATGTTATAGGTTTATGAATTTTTAGTTGTTATATCCAAACAAAATCTCAGCTAGCTAATATTTTTTAGCTCTTCGGTTAGATGATCATAGTGTTTATATCCAAACATAATCTCAGCAACATAGCTAACTAGTTGTATATATATATAAACCTAATTAAATAATCTTTAACTCTTCAGTTAGATGATCAATCATAGGGCTTATATAGCTGCTCATAATTGTATTCTTTTTGAAATTCTTTCATAATGTAATATTAGTCTTTGAGCATGTTTAGTTGACTCTAAGGTATTCTGAAACTTGGAATCCATTTCTGTATTAAGAAAGAGTAAATCATTAGTATAATTGGAAATGAACCAGTTCTGTAATTGATTTTTTCTTATTTGTGTGGATAGGAAATGTAGTAAGCTAGCTAGTTTTATATAGAATATATTAATAGGTTAATTTGGATTTAGTTGTTGTTACAGGTTTCTGAATAAAGGTGTCATAATTGGAGACGGGTTTGATGGAAGGAGATCAAACAAATGGACATTAAGAAGTATTGACAAGATCGAGCAAGTTAAAAGATTGATTCAGATTCTTCAATTTTCCTGACAACCGTCTTTTTCTTTGTCCAAACTTTAGTTCACAACGATTACATGGGGGTTCAAGTACATACGATGACCCACTACCAAATTCCATTCACAATTCTCCTTTAGTTCTGAACAACATTCCGGTGATCACAGTTTCACTGTCGATCATCTTTTATGATCGGGTTGCTGTTCATATTTTCATTAGGCTGACTTGTGTCACACTCCTCCGTAGGATTGTGGTCAGATTTTCGTTCCTCTTTTTATCGATGGTGGTGGCAGTCGTAGTGGAGGGTGTCTCACGTGCAACACATGGAGCGGCTGGAGGGATTTATGTCTTTTGGCTCACTCCCTATCTGGTATTTGTGGGCATCGCCAATGCCATTGGAGTAATTGGCCAAATGAATTTTTTTCATGAAGAATGCCCGGAAAGTATGGGTACACATTCGATATCCATGGTATATTTAAGCCAAGCAATGGCTCTATGCTTCAGTATCGGATTACTCGAAGCTTGCGACCGCTAGTTTTTTGGAAAAACTCTAGACGTAGTTTATTTTTATATATTGTTAGCAGTCATATATGCTATCAGTATAATAATATACGTGGGTCTGTCTAGTAAATATCACCCTTGAGTTTCTCTTGCCGCCGAGTTAGATTTACTACCTGGTGCTACACATATTCAGCACGGATCTTTTGATAATGAGCGGGGGACAACGGAAGAGCTGTCTCAGATAATGTTGATATTAATGATCGTAGATCCGGGGGAGAGGAGACAGATGGTTCGACCGTGGATAATATCACCTTCACTCCGCGCACGGATTATTTGGTGGTCGAGGAGGAGGATCATCGTCCCACGTTTCTTTTTTTATTTGTTTTATTTGGATATGTTATGTAGTCTCTTTTTTTGTATGTGTTTATCCAACAGTTATGCTACATTTTATGTATGGTTTGTTATCTACTAATGTAATTAATTAATGAGGTACTGGTTTGTATTTTATCTTATGGTACAGAGGAGATAGTTATGTTTACAGTCGCCAAATTAATGTAGTTATATGAGGCATAGAGCTTATTTAGAAGATAGTATTTGTCTCAATATCTATCACAATCTCAATATATTTCCCAGGGAGTACTTTGTAACTTCTGGAGTTAGCTTCTGTGCAGACGTGGCTGAGCTAGAACCTGTAAGTAGTTTGATGTTTTGAGATGTGTCTCTTTGATGGTTGAGTTGTTTCCCTTTTCTAATATCTCTATATTGTTCCCCTATCACTATATCCTTTTGACACCAACTTATGGTTCCATTTTTTCACTTGTCATTAATTCTTGTGTTTTTTACATTCTGTTGCTTTTTTTTATATCACTAAGTTACCGATATAGTGATGTGTAAGCAGGGAATTTTGTGGGTGCATCATGTGATTTCAGTGGAGAGTTTGTGTTTATTTTATATTCTGTTCTTTTTTTTGATATCACTATGTTACCTATATAGTGATGTGTAAGTAGGGAATGATGTTTTTTCCCCAAAAAAAAAGTAGGGAATAATGTGTGTGAGGCATGTGATTTTGCTAAGATTTTGTTTTTGTTTTGATGATGGAAAAAATGTCAACAATATATCTGATATACCAAAGACATGGACTTATCTGCTTAAAGAGTATTGTATGTCATTAATTGAAAAACAGAAGTCATCTCTATCTATTTCTCCTCATGAGGAGAGTTTCTTGAATGGTAGGTAATATGTTGTCATATTTTTCTTATATACTTTGGTCAGCCTAAAACTTGTTAGGTCTTGATTGGATTAATTTGATTGAGCTGTAAGTTTAGATCTTGCCATATAATGCCTCTGTTACTTGGCACAATTGCTAACATTTTTTGTCATGCATTCTAGCTTGGTGTACTCTGCAGTGGATTTCTTTATCTGTTTCAAGCATCATGGATCCCAAACTTTTGCCATATAACTTTAGATTCTTGTTTGATCATGTAGAAATGCCTCTGTTACTTGGCACATTTGCTAGCATTTTTGGTCATGCATTCTAGCTTGGTGTATTCTGCAGTGGATTTCTTTATCTGTTTCAAGCATCATGGATCCCAAACATGGCATTTCATTGATGCTCACCATTTTAATTTACATTCACCTGCAATCTGGTGTCAAGGATATCGATTTAAATAGATTTCGGTAAGTCATTAATCTAGTACCTCTTATTGCTAAATATTGAATCTCTACCAATATCATTCAATCCTCTGATGAACCAAAACAAAAAATTTCCAATTGATCAGACTGCAACCAAACCTTCTGGAATTGCTGCATTCACTTGCTTCCCATCCTAATATGGTGCCACTTGTTGTACAGGCAATAATGCCCATCTTCCAAGATGCTGGAAAACCGTAAGATCTCTAGGGAAATCACGTGCTCCTATTTTAATCTGATTGCCTCTTAAAATTATAATCCAAAATGAACTAAAACAACTAATTTGTTTGTTTGTTTGCTTATTTTAATGTCAAATTATACCCAAACTTCTGTCGTCCTTATGCTGTTTTATTTTGTTCAAGGTTAAAAAATATTTTGTTCATATTTGCTCAATGGACTTTAAATTTCAGAAGCCTCTTTATGGATGTAAAGGCCATCCATGATTCGTGGAACAAGTTATTTAAATGTATTCTTGTTGACTGCCATATGTTGTGTGAGAGTACTTTAGGATCAGTTTTCATCTTCGGTGTGCTTTGTAGTGTGCATAGTGTTGTATGCATTCTGCTTTGTAAGACTTGAGAGACCAATTACCGTGCTTTTGGAAGCTTACAAGTAAATCATAATTTTCTTCACCTCTTAATGCTTGTGAAATATTTGTTCTCTCAAAGTGAATTAAATGTCTTTTGTTTACATTTTGATTTTACTTTTGGACTTGTAAGCAAAGTACGGAGGAAGAACTACAAGTTATATTGCTTAAATACACCTTATTTCGAGCAACATGTTGACCACTTTACTAAGCATTTATCTTATGCAAAATGCTTTGTATTATAGATTTTTGTGCTCCACCTTGAGGGGGCACATTAGAGTTATGTTAACTTTAGAACCCTATTTGGTATAGGATTTGTCAACCTTATCTGTAGTTTAGTTTTCACCTCAATTTTTAAGAACAACATATATAAGTTCTAACAAAAAGTTAGAGATTTATTGCTAAATGAGCTTCTTTTGTTCTATATTTTAAAAATAAAATAACATTTAATCTTATTTTACTTTTCTCTTATAACATAAAGTCTTGCAACTAAAATATTTTGATGAACCTATACCTGACTGAACAATTTAAATTAGTAAGGCTACTGCGGTAATAAACGTTTGCAGAAAAGATGTTGATAGAGGTGTGGACCTTATTTTATCTGTTTCAATAAGCATCTTTTTCAGAGTTTAGTTTTTTTGCTTCATCTCAAATACCCCTTCTAATGTCATTGTTATGTTTTATACATGGTCAAGCTTGCATTAAAAGCTCAGATACCACCATTCAAGCCCTTGGCTTTCAGAATTTTTATTATCTTTGTGAAGCAGATGTCATTGGTAGGTTCTGATGACAATAATTTACAAATATCTTTCTTGTTCAAAATCTCATGTAAATCAAGACTACACTCAGTACATTTTATGTGATACACTGCAGATGATGAGTTATGTGATTATTGCTTCTTATACTGAAATACATGTCTCATATTACTTAAGTGGATATGTAGAATCAATTCATTTAGGCTGTGCTCAAGTGTAAACGCGGATATTCTGTGCACAAGACTATAATTATAGCCTAATTTGAGGGTACGTAACTTTGACATATTTTTCACTCACTTTAGAAAATTTAGTTTTAGTACCTACTGTAATGCCGTAGATTCACCCATCTCTAGACATGTGCTAGATAGAGCTACAACCACTTTAGGCTAACCACATTAGTCATTATAGACCAAGACTAATGTAATATGTCATATAGGTAATTATTTGTCACCATCATATCAACTCACTTTTTTTTTTCAAGAAAACATACCAACTCACTTTAACATTCTGGCTATTTAAGATTACTCAAAACTACTTAGTATGGGCTCTTAATAACTACTATTTGCAGCACATATCTTCTCTTAAAGTGGGGAGCAATGGACCGGGAGCATATCCTAAATCTATAAGTCAGGTTTTGCAGATATTGTGGAAAATTGGTACCACAAGACAAGATGGGCCAAAGCTCGAACCTCTTCCTTTAATGCACTAGCTTACTACGAGTTCAACATCTAGAAGCATGAATCTTATTTGATTAGCTTGCCCTTATATACTCTTTTGTATTCTTTATTTTGTTTTTGTTCAGTTGTTTTCTTATATACAATATGTTTTCTCCCTTCTCTCTCTTTTGGGTGTAATGAATACTTCTCACTTGTATTAATAAAAGCATTCCAGATTTTAAGAGAAGAAACATGGAGGTGTTCACAACTGAAACTGGCCCTGAAGTATTAAGGGCCATGGAAGCATTTGAACTCAAGTTTATATCATATGAGCATATGTTAGTAGACATGATTGTAATTTATAGTTTTTTTATATGTTCTAATCTTTTGATAACTTGGTAATTGTCACTATCCTTAAGGACAAGAAAAAGATTTGTAAAGGAGAAGAGAAGCCTCAAAAAGCAAAATTGAGAAGTTGCTTAATGCGTAGCCATCTTTGCTTCAGGTGCAAAATCATTGCTTCTTTTTGTCTAATTAACTCTTATGACCACTTTCCGGGATGAAATAATTTATGGATTAATTTATTTCCAGTTCACTACTTTCATGACTATTGTGATTAGTTCCTGGCATCCCTCTATGGGTGAGGTAGGATTGCTCACAAGCATTATTGGATACTTGCCTTTGATGTTTTTTTTCTATTCCTGGACATCTAACTGTTCATCTAAGTGTTTGTGTAAAATTTTCTTGGATACATGAGTGTAAGATTGCTTGGAAAATGGACCCTTTCTTAGTGGATATTTGTTATGCAATAGTGATAGAGAATTGTATTGTAACAGGATGAGAAGGGGAGAATCTCATTAGAGAATCTGCTAGAATAAAACGAGATAAGCTAAGGATATGTGTTGATGAAGCTAAATTTATTTGTTCTTTCAGTGAACTAGTGTTTGATTGTGGAATTATGCACATTTCATTGCAGGAAATATCAGTGGAGCCAGAGAGCTTCCAGGTGCTGCTCTGTTTTGCCTGCCCTGGCCTTCAATAGATGTCACGTAGATTATTTTTTTTTA
The DNA here is from genome assembly GCF_907164915.1 of Impatiens glandulifera. Classification (NCBI taxonomy): domain Eukaryota; kingdom Viridiplantae; phylum Streptophyta; class Magnoliopsida; order Ericales; family Balsaminaceae; genus Impatiens; species Impatiens glandulifera. The sequence goes on along the minus strand of NC_061862.1, from coordinate 64,557,019 downwards.
TTAATTTGTCTATGTTGAAGTTTCCTATGGTTTTTTTCAGTGTTCAGGGACTACAAGATGTACATGCAAAATATGAAAATATGCTTGTGGAGATAGCTGAATCTTTGCAGCTCTCAAGGAATATCTTAATTACACTTATTTCAATGCAATCTTGGTGAACATTCATCAACAATTTTGAAGATTTGGCTGACATTCTGCTTGATATGATGTAGCAAGCTCTCGGTTGGCCCGGTTCCATAATATGGAAGTTAATAACTTTCTGATTTCTCTTTTGCTATTATTCAGAGTATGAAACGGATTGCAGAAGAATCTGTCCCTAGGTCTGCTGAAAATGTGGCATTAGTAATAGGTGCCTTTTGTGTGGTAAGGCCGATGATTTACCAAATATTCTTGTTTAGCTTGCCTTGCCATATGAAGCAACTGAGTTATGCACATTTAATCTTTGTTCATAAAATAGAACAAGTAATTATTTATGAAACTCTAACAGAATTCAGTAATCAATTTGAATTTTGAGCCTTGTACAAAATAAAACTAAATTCTTTTTATCCCACAAATAATGCTTGTTTTTTACGGTTATCTAAATCATTAGGTTGCTTATCTTGATTAAGTTTTGCATTCTTTGTCCTTTTACCAGGTCTTATCTTAATCTGCTTATCTAGTTAAATTCATAGTTATTAAAATAAGGGTTTTTAGCAGCGGAATCTAAACAATTAGGTGATAATAAAAATTATAAGCAAGTAATAATTTGGATTAATTTAGAAGAATCTATGTTATCATTCACCACCTGTCGTATTTATTTATATGGACTTCCTGACTAGGTTTCTTGGTAGATAATGTGCAAAAACCCTATTGATAATGACTTTGCATAAATTGTTGTCTCACCTGTTGGTTCTATCAATGTAGATGAACAGGAAATTGTGCACCAACAAACACCATTCACATCTTTACTAATGTTCAATGATCCTGTCTTTGAAGCATGGGGAAGTGATGGTATAGCGAAAGCGCAGGTTCAGGATTAAGATTATTGTTCTATTCATTGATGTTTACTCTTTATCTGATGATGATATCGAGTTGTGATTGTTTGTTACCGTTGCAGATCTGAGATTTTTGTTCAGGAAGGAAGATTAATGAGTTGCGATCAAGCTGGAGATACAGAAGTTGGATGTGATCCAAATGGTTTTGGTTTACCATGAACTATAGTAGTAACACCATGAAAGAAAGTCCTTTGGCAACAACAGATAGTTTTGGTGATGTATATGAGATGAATTGTTTTGGTTTAAGTTCACCTTTGGTATACGTAAGTCATTCAATATAAACTGTCAAAAGGAATGAATGCTAAAGAAAAGATGGAGCATGAAGATGGAGCCACTTTCTATAAACAAAATGGATTTTAAAGAGTTTTGTGCGGGTGCAATAAGTGTGTATCAGCTTGAAGTTGTTGAAGGGATACTATGTTTCCCAATGGAATAACTTCCTGATCTTGTATCAACTCCCTCCTATTTTCTCATCTCAAGAAAATAATCTATCACATTATTTTATCTCATTTTTTAATCTGTCTGTAACTAAGTTTAGTTTCCTTATATAATGTAACATTATAATGTTTGGAAACTAAACTTAGTTACAGACAGATCAATTTACCTTTGGATCCTTATTCATGATTGTATGATCAGAAGCACTAATATTCTTTGTGCCACTTTAATTTCAATGAATTAGAATAAAATTTACTGTCCTATAGACTGGTGCCTTTTTTGTTTGTTTGTTACTCTTTGCACTTGATTGCAAGAAATCATAAGAGTCAGCTAGCACAAGTACCTTCATATGTGAGTCAATATCCATTTATCTCGTAGAAGATACTTAATACAGCAAAATGCAAGTGAACCACCAAATTAAACGACATCATTTACCATGACTATGTGAACTGAGTGTCTCCATCTCAATTGGTTTTAAAATTTACCTTTGAATCCTTATTCATAATTGTGATCAGAAGCACTAATATTCTCTAAGGCACATTAATTAAATGAATTAGAATAATTCTTAGAGTCTTGTAGACTGGTGCCTATTTTGGTTGTTTCTCTTTGCACCTGATTGCAAGAAATCATAGGAGTCAGCACAACCTTCATCTGTGAGTCAATATCCATTTATCCCCTATTCCTCAAACCTTCTACACTAAATGTGGTATAATATACTTAATATAGCAATGCAAGTGAACCAAATTAAAGGCCTGGCATTGACTTTAGAAAGAAACTGCCAAATTAGATTATGAAAGGCAAGAGACATTCAAGGTGGTGTAACCGTCAGTATTTGTGTTATAGAGAAATGCACTTTTGTTCTGTAAAAGGAACAATGTATAGGATTTAGTATGACAACACATTATATAGTATAATATTTTTCTTATTATTTAGGTGATGATTTCCGTCAACATTAAATAACATAAAAGGTAAATGGGGTTACAACAACACTGATGGTGCATACTGAGCCTCTCATAAACATGTGTCATCCACATTCATGCTACTAACTTAATTGAAGTTGTTTTATGAGATCTAATCGCTCCAACTTCATCTCATGTTGGAGATTAGATGCCATCCTTAGGATGAGATCCAATGATCAAAAAGAAATGAAACTCTTTCTTCCGTAAGAGTAAACTAAGATCCTTGTCCGTGAGTGTAATTTGTTTACATAGTGTTGCATTATTATGATATGAAATAGGTATGTGGACATAAAAGGGTCATCTGAAGAGTTAGGGTATTGGTTAGATTAGAATGAGCAGATTAGATAGGATTAGAGTTCTTTTAGAATTACACTACCTATTAGTATATATATTATCAGATCATTGAAAAGTTCTCTAATGGTCTCATCTTCTCTTATCCTTTTCAATCTAAAAAAATAATCATTATCATTGGTATTAGAGCTAAATTCCCCGTGCTTTTAGAAAGGAGGGAATCAGACAACAAGCAGAGTTATATGAGGCACTCTGTCTTCGTCGTCGTCGCATAGGCTTACGTACCATTTGAGGTAACATGAAGTTAATTTATCAATTATATATATACAAAATTTTGAGACTGAATTTTTAGTTGTTATAGAAGTTAATTAATTATTGGATGAATAAATTAATCAAATGTTATAAGTTTATGAATTTTTAGTTGTTATATCCAAACAAAATCTCAGCTAGCTAATATTTTTTAGCTCTTCGGTTAGATGATCATAGTGTTTATATCCAAACATAATCTCAGCAACCTAACTAACTAGTTGTATATATATATAAACCTAATTAAATAATCTTTAACTCTTCAGTTAGATGATTCATCATAGTGCTTATATAGCTGCTCATAATTGTATTCTTCTTGGAATTCTTTCATAATATAATCTTATTCTTTGAGTATGTTTAGTTGACTCTAGGGTATTCTGAAACTTGGAATTCATTTCTGTATTAAGAAAGAAAGAGTAAATCATTAGTATAATTGGAAATGAACCAGTTCTGTATTTGATTTTTTTTCTTATTTGTATGGATATGAAATGTAGTAAGCTAGCTAATTTTATATAGAATATATTAATAGGTTAATCTGGATTTTTTTTTGTTGTTGTTACAGGCTTCAGAATAAAGGTGCCATAATTGGAGACGGGTTTGATGGAAGGACATCAAACAAATGGACATTAAGAAGTATTGACGAGATCGAGCAAGTTAAAAGATTGATTCGGATTCTTCCAATTTTTCTGACCACCATCTTTTTCTTTGTCCCGACTTTAGTTCACAACGATTACATGGTGGTTCAAGTACATACGATGAACCACCATCAAATTTCATTCACAATTCTCCTTCTAGTTCTGAACAGCAATCCCGTGATCACAGTTTCACTGTCAATCATCTTCTATGATCGGGTTGCTGTTCATATTTTCAGTAGGCTGACCCGCGTCACACTCCTCCGTAGGATTGTGGTCGGATTTTCATTCTCTTTTTATCGATGGTGGTGGCAGCCGTAATGGAGGGTGTCTCGCGTGCAGCGGCTGGAGGGATTTCTATCTTTTGGCTCACTCCCCAGCTGATATTTGTGGGCATCGCCAATGCCATTGGAGTAATTGGCCTAATGTATTTTTTTCATGAGGAATGCCCGTAAAGTATGGGTACGAATTCGATATCCATGGTATATTTAATCCAAGCAATGGCTCTATGCTTCAGTATCGGATTACTCGAAGTTTGCGACCGCTGATTTTCTGGAAAAACCCTAGACGTAGTTTATTTTTATATATTGTTAGCAGTCATATCTGCTATCAGTATAATAATCTACGTGGGTCTGTCTAGAAAATATCACCCTCGAATTTCTCCTGCCGCCGAGTTAGATTTACTACCTAGTGCTACACACATTCAGCACGGATCTTCTGATAATGAGTGGGGGGACAACGGAAGAGTTGTCTCAGATGATGTTGATATTAATGATTGTGGATCTGGAGGAGGAGAGGCAGATGGTGCGATCGTGGATCATATCACCTTCCCGTCGCGCACAGATTATTTGGTGGTCGAGGAGGAGGATCATCGTCCCACGTTTCTTTTTTTTTATTTGTTTTATTTTGATAGGTCGTGTTATTTTTTATTTTTTGTAGGTGTTTAGCTTATTTTATGTATAGTTAGTTATCTACCAATGTAATGAATTAATGAGTTACTAGTTTGTATTTTATCTTATGGTACAGAGGAGATAGTTATGTTTACAGTCGCCTAATTGATGTAGTTATATGAGGCATAGAACTTATTTAGAAGCTGGTATTTGTCTCAATATCTATCACAATCTCATCTAGTATTTGTCTCAATATATATCACAATCTCAATATGTTTCCCAGTGACTGCTTTGTAGCTGCTGGAGTTAGCTTTTGTGCAGATGTGGCTGAGCTAGAACCTGTAAGTAGTTTGATGTTTTGAGATGTGTCCCTTTGATGGTTGAGTTGTTTCCCTTTTCTAATTATCTCTCTATTGCTCCCCTATCACTATATCCCTTTGACACCAACTTATGGTTGCATTTTTTCACTTGTCATTAATTCTTGTGATTTTTACATATTGTGGTTTTTTTGTTGATATCACTAAGTTACCGATATAGTGATGTGTAAGCAGGGAATGATGTGGGTGCAGCATTTGATTTCAGTGAAGAGCTTTTGTTTATTTTACATTCTGTTGCTTTTTGTTGATATCACTAAGTTACCTATATAGTGATGTGTAAGCAGGGAATGATGTGGGTGAGGCATGTGTTTTGTTAAGCTTTTGTTTTGATGATGAAAAAAATGTCAACAATATATCTGATGTCTTAAAGACATGGACTTATCTGCTTAAAGAGTATTGTAACCATTGGCTACTACCAGCTTTCAAGTTTAACTTTTGTAACCATTTTATAAGATTGTCTTATATCTTAGTTACTTATTCTAGTGAATATCTTCAATCATTAATGTTTTATTCAATTAAATTTTGTTGTTAAATTTGTGCAGTGATTTAAGTAACAACAATCTTGACAATGATATACCTTATCAGTTACCGCCAAATGTAAAGCAGTTGTAAGTTTCTATTTTTTTTCTTTTTTGCTCTGCGGTTTGGATAATAATTTACTTGCAATTTTCAGAAATCTTGGGGGAAATGGCTTCACTGGGAGTATTCCTTATTCAATATCTCTGATGACTTCCCTTGTATACATGTAACTCAAGTCCACTCTTCATTTTCAATACTCTTCATATTCTCTGATGACATTGTCACAATATTTTCTTTATTTTTTTATATATTTAATCGTGTTCTTCTTCTTTATCATTGGAGTACAGAAATCTTGGACACAATCAATTACAGGGACAATCAAATGACATATTTGGACAACTTTCAAAACATTCCACTTTGTAAGATATCTCATGTTTCTTTGCTATATAAACAAATAGAGAATATGGTACAGAAATGATTGACCAAGAGTTATCATTGTATATATAGATTTTCATCGTCTTAAATAGAGCCACACATTACAATATCTCTATAAAATTTATAGGAGTATGCCAGTGAGGAAGACTAAAATACCCACTAAAACGAACCCTAAATTGATTATACATGCATTGTAATGTATATAGATTTTGAATTTTGTATATAAATTTTGAATTTTGAGACTAGAGGTTATTGAGAAGATAAAGGCTTTAGCCCTATTCATTTAATGCTTTTTCAGGGATCTCTCATTTAATTCTTTAACTGGAAATCTTTCTCAGAGTATGAGTTCCCTTACCAGTATGACAAATATGTAAGTTTAGAATACTCTTCAAATTACATTATAGTTTATGTTCATTATTGTTTGTTTGATTATTCACTTATGATTATAAACAGGTATCTTCAGAATAACCAATTCACTTCACTGGCACTATTGATGTTTTCTCCAATCTCCCCCTTCAAAATTTGTTAGTTATTTTGAACTCAAATATATATCAGATCTCCTTAACTTAGCCCCAAATACAATTTCCTTGATTTTATTAGGAATATTGAAAATAATCGTTTTTTCGGCTAGATTCTAGTACCGTTGGCATCCATCAATATCCAGTAGGCACTCTTGATAAGAAAATAATCGAAAAAACTTCATCTTTTATAAACTTAAGAATTTGAATTGTAACAGGCAAGGTGACAACTTGTTGAACTCCGGACCTGCACCATTATGGATTGATCGTAACGCTTATGGCAATATGCAATTGGAGTTCTTACATGTCAAATAGCTCAAATTTGGTGAAACTGTTGAATTCAGCTCAAATGTGCAATGTGTTCCATCCATATTGTCACGGGCTCAGTCTTTTCACTAACGATCCGTGCGGCACTAGTTACGATCTTCGCAAGAACAAGTAACTAGTCAGCCTTACTCAACGCAATACTCGGCGTTTAATAGAATTGACACAAGAATTCTAGAGAGAGAGTAACTCTTACAAAGAATAGTATTATATTACACGAATACTTGGTGATTTACAATGTAATACCTCAAATGTATTTATATGACTAATTTTAGCTATTACATTAATGACACTAATTTAGGGATTCCTTCTAATTGTCAATCAGTGATGGACTAATCAAGGACATTCCTTTTAAGTATCAATTAGTGATGCGCTAATCAAGGACATGCCTTTCAACTCTCAATTAGTGATGCATCAATCAAGCACCTGCCTTCCAGCTAAAATCCTCCTTGTGTTGGGCTTAAGCGGGCTTAAGCCTCCTCCTCTTCTTGGGCCATGAATATTGGGTCGTGACATTCTCCTTAAACCTCCTCTTCATGGGCCAGGAAGATTGGGCTGTGACAATATGGACCTACAATAAACTATTACAGCCTCTTGATTTTTTGGTTTAGGGCTTTACATTAAGGTATGGTTGCACACGATGATATTTTGACTAAATCACACGTTTTATTTTTCTACTTAAATAATGTGGCATGCAAATGATATATAATTACCTAGTGATTTCATATTATTAGGGTGTTGGATAAAAATAAATATTAAGTGTTGATGTTGAATACTGAATTTTAAGTAAAGAATTAGTTAAGTTTGTGGAAATAAGATGTTGAATAAACCAAATAATTATTTGAATTTTAAGTAAGTGCTTGATATGGAAGTGTTTGATAAGATATGAGGCTAATGTAGAGAAAATATTTTAAAACTATTTTACCCTTCTAGAGATGTAATTTGCTTAATTTCATTTCTGTTTGGTTGGAGTGAAGAACTTGCCGCAGCTCCTGGAATTAATAAGAAAACAAGGTTTAATGTTTACAGTTATCTTTTGTACGCTCTTCTCATGCTTACTGAAAAAATAAGTGATTTTTAGTAACAATTATAAAAAAAAAACTTAATTCAAAACTGATAAGTTGTGATGCATTATGTGTCACACTCTTGTTAATTAGCAGTAATACATTTAATTGTGCCCCTTTTCTTCCTTGCTTTGTATGGATCATATTTTATGGTAATGTGGAGTTTTAATATTTATAGTGTGCACATTTCAGGCTATTAATTCATCTGGTGTGAAGAAAGATGATGTCTTCCTTGCTGATGTCAATACACAGCTAAAGAACAAGAATATCAACACTGATATTAAAGTGGACACAAATCTAATGTGAGTTCTTTGGTATACTTTTCTTAGAATGTCATCTTTATACGTTGCAGTAGATATTGTAACTTGACGAATGCGTTGACAATTTTTTTAAACTGAATAATCTAACATGTAAATGGAAATGATCGTCATATTACTTAGTTGCAGTATGAAAATCTCTTCTTGATGCATTCCAGGTCTTTGTGTTTAGTATGCTCTACTACTGGTTCAATTTAATTTATTTTGGTACTTTTCACAAAATTTACTACAAGATATTGTGTTTTATTTTGTTAACTAGTTGAATAATAATGGAAATTTATATCAAATTTTCAATTGATCACATTGGATTCTAGTTTTGATTTTCCTCATATAAATGAAGAATACTTTGCTTGATGATGTGATGATCTTGCTTGGTATAATAATGGTGATGAATTATGCTGGGCACATTTCATGTGTTGTTTTTCATATCTGCAGCTGGAATTTTCTATTCTTTGTAAGAAGTTATTTGATACTATAACCTATTTGAAAGTTGGTATTTTATCACAATTATGATCACGTTAGGAAATCGTTAAAGCTCAAATTGAAAGTTTTTATATTCGTTTGGTATAAGATTTTTTTGTAACATCATTCAAATTATAGTGTGATTTTTGTAATTTCATTCAGGAAACAAATTTTCTAGCTCATCCAAATTCTAGTGTAATTTTGTGTTCATCAAAATATAGAGATTTTTCTTGATTATGATCAGATTATTGGTTGGATCGTGATCCATATTATTTTCTAAATTATTGTAATTTATGACAAACATAACAAGGGTAGATATTTCGGTTAATCATTAACATAACATAATGGTATAACAAAACAGCCCAATTTGAAAATTTGATCCATAAAGTTCATATACTTTGAACTACTATAATGGTTGGTATAACAAAACAACCCAATTTGAAAATTTGATCCATAAAGTTCATATACTTTGAACTACTATAAATTCGAATGACATGTGAATTGAAATGGAAGTAACATTTCAAAGCCTAATGTGTTTAATGCATTTTTGTGCCATTGTAAGTTAACATCATATATTGTATGTTTAGTTAATAAATTTCCTTAACTGTATTTTTTTTTTGTGAGATTAATCTGTTGTAATTCTTTGTTTGTATGCTAAGCACTTTTCTTCTTAATATTATTTTTATTCATGTCATGATATTTCTGAAGCATTTGACAATGTTTGGTAATGTTGAGCTTTTTACAACCATAACAGATGATGAAGTTACTCCTGGTCCGAAGACTATCTTAAGTTTCAGGTTTCCGATCAGAGCTCTGAAAGGTAAATGAAGCCTTTGAATTTTCATTTAGAGTTTTTCATGGATCAATTTTGTTAACATGTTGTCCATCTTTTTTTTTATGGATTAATTCAAATAACCCCTAATTGGACAATACATATAAAAAAATCAATTATCTCATATCCCATATCAAACATTTTTTTATGTTTAAATCGAATTTTTATAAAAAAAAATATCCCCCACTAGTTCAACATTTTGTTGATCAATTGTATATCATATATGTCTCTTCATTTGGATTATGCTTTTGATGATTAAATGTCAATTTCTCACAGTTGGAAGTTTAATACATGCATGATTATGCAAAGGTAAGCTCAAGCATAAGCTTGACAGCAAATCCTTAGTCAACTTCTCTGGTGTTATTGGTACAAATGTTCTTTCCATTGGAACATATTTATCTTTTGATAGCAAGGAGGGGCTCTTAATAAATACAACGGTGGATTGAGCTATACAAACTCAGACCTTATTGCATCTTTGAGCCTGTGAGTAATTTATTTCCGTTTGGTTTGTTATATATCGTCGTTTTGATTTAATGACCTTTGTATTTGATAGTTTAAAAAGGAAAAGAAGTCACTTTTGATTCAAATTTAATTATCATTTTTTTATTAATTCAGTTAATAATTTGACATGCCCTCCACATATCAAAACATTAAGTCATTTAGTGTTATCTGGATTAAATCTAATTATTTGAAAAGAGTCTTATTTGTTGATGAGAAGTTAATTATTCGTGTTAAATGATCAAAATATTATTAGAATTTGATATTTTTAAAAGGTTAACTTTAGTCTCTAGGAGAATAAGGAGTTGCAAAATTTGTTTCAAGTTGATTTAAGAACTTAATATTGTTAACCAATGTAATCAATGTTTTAATGATTTTTGTTTTGTGTATGACGTAGGAATGACAAGGGTGACTCCCTGAGCGCATCGTACTACCATACGATTATCCCTTTAACTCACAGATTCTCGACCAATGAGAACACAATAAACATTGGAACCCAACACACTCTCGATCCTTTAACCTCGGTTAAGGCAAGAGTTAACAATTTCGGAAAGGCAAATGCCCTCATTCAGCATGAATGGCGTCCAAATCACTTCTTATAATCTCTGGAGAAGTGGACACCAACCAAGTTTATCGATAAGAGTGCTAAATTTGGTCTGGCTTTGGCACTCAAACCTTAAGTAGTAGCCAACATGAGAGACCTCCAATAATAAGTTAGATGGCGTACCCTTTTCTATATATGTTATTTTGTAGCTCTCACTTAGACAATAACAAATTAATATTTTTTATCCTTGTAAGGAGACAAAATTAGAATTGGATTTGAGTTTCAGATTCCAAATTCTACTTGAAATAAGAAGTTGGAATATAAATTTAATGTAATTGGATGTTTATGGGTTTTTTAAAGTGTTAGTTTCATCTCATCGTTTCTTACTCTGGAGTTACAATTCTATAATTTTTTTAGAACACGAATTATGTCACAGATTATTTAATATATTACATTTGTTGAAAGACTAGACTATCTATTGAATGAGTCTTTGATCTATTTTATTTCCCTTAGGTATAAGGTATCTCACTCAGATATTAGAGAATAAGTAAAGAATAGGGTTAGGATATGAAATGAATATTGAATAGTCTGAATTCTTTCCATTAGGTCTCAGTTCTATGTAAACAATATTGACTCATTTAACATTTTTTTATGTTTTAAATAGGTTAATAATGTGTAATTGAGTGTTTGATCAAAATATATTGAGCTACTATAATTTAGGTTAAATATGTTATATCTATGTTAAAAATGTCAACATCATGTTTAATCAAGTTAAATTGTCATCATTTTAATTTGGGAAAATTATATTAAACAAAAAAAACTTTAATAAACATGTCAAATTATAATCTAATTTAAATTGGACAAAAACGAGTTAGTTAAGAATACCATTCTTTGAAATTATAAAACCATGCTCATTTGATTTGATTTCTATACAAATTTGATCAATTTAACTATAGTTTTAATTATTAAACAAACAAAATAATTAGAGCTGAACTCCAATTTACATTGGACTCATCCTAAGCATAACATATATTATGAATTTTATGCACATATCTAGTTGTTATTTAAATTAAAAAGTAAATATTCGTTATGTTTAATAATACAAGTATATATTATACAGTATAATTAGAATGCAGTATTTTAAGATGATATTGTAATATTATGATTGAAAATATCTAATTATTTTTGTTTTAAAAGTTAAAGTATTTTGTGACCTTATAATTAGGAAACATTAATTTCACGGATTTGAAAGAGAAAATTATTATAATAAAGTTTTTTATTTACACTTACCTTTTTTCTATGCAAATATGTTAATTTATCACTACTTACCTATCAAAAATTTAATTTCATCCCAACCAAACAAGATTACATTGATATACAATCATATAAAAATTAACTAATAAAAATATATTTCATAAGATTTTCACAACATATAATCTTACAAAATATATACAGCTTCAATATGGTCATTAATGTTATTCTTCTTAAAGTTTGATCACCCATTATTTTTTTAAGTTCTTGTCGTTTCTCAGCTTCTTTCTGGACAAAATAAAAACCTTATCACAATGAAATCCCCCATTCAGCAACTTTTCATCGTCTAAATAATCAAAATAGGTAAGCTGAATGATCAAACCCAAATTTCTATCAGCATGTTCAAGCTCAGGATCCTGAAATTCCATAGTAACCAACCCAATATGAGCCACAATGTACTACATGGAGGTAAATAAAATAAAAATTATAAAATGAAGAAAGCATCTTATATCCATCAAATCATCAAGATCAACCTCCTGATTAATGAAACTAGAAGCTTGTCCCTTCTCTTGTTCCAATATTTCCTATTTGATCATTCAAGTGAGTAAAAACATATTTCTTTAGCCCAAGAAATTACATTCACCACACTGCATAAGATTATTTCTAAATCATGACCCAGAATATAATGTGGGATTGTAATCACCATTATCTACCACACCTTTTGATTTTTACTAAATCTAATCTAATTTCAATGTTGAAATAAAAATGAAATAAAAGAAAACCTGCTTGTTCGTCTAGGAATATTCGACCATGTACTCATAAGCGTCCTCCTCGGTAGTAACCCTAGTTTCCGAGCCTTCAACGGGGAGAGCAAAGGAATCCATGACTATGATGGTGTCTATGTAAGTCTTCTCTTGCATAAGGCCCATGATCTCGATGGTGCCGCCGGAGTGGGCGTGAACAACCATCTTCAAAAGAGCGAGAGCAGAAATCTTGACATGCTTGAAGTAGTGAGGGTCGTTAGTTCTGAGCATCATCTTCGTAATTGAAGATCGAGTCAAATGATGGTCGCGATAGAAGAAGAAATTAGAGGTTGCGTAAGAAGAAGAGATTCAGAGAGTGTGCGGCAGAAGAAGAGAAGAGAAGTAATTATTGGTCACACTGAAAAATACAAATTGTTCAATTAATTTATTAGTAATATCTTTTTCTAAAGTGTCCCTCCCCCAAAATAATATTATAATTTTTCATGAATCATTTTTTTTAATAAAAAGTTATTAAATTTATGAATATATAAAATAATTTCTACTTTAGAGTATTTTTAAAAGGGCGAATAACAACAATTTGTTGCCACTTGCCATGACGTGGGAGAAGGACCGGTGACAAATAAATCAAATTACTTTATCGAAAATCATCCATTAATCATACTTTACAAAGGTTAAAAAAAAAAAAGAAAAAAAATCTTAAATGAATTATGAATAAAAGAAATTTTAACACAAGATAAACAGTCTAAACTAAATATTTCTTAAAAAAATCACAACAATTACCATATTTGCGCTATATTATAAGGTTTTAAACAAAACTCCAATAATAATTCTGTCAAAAACATAAAAACATACCGTAACTAAGTTTGTCATCTTCAAATCTGAGTTTTTTTACTTCTTCAAAATCGGAGCTTTTTGACCCTAAAGAAGTTCATTCCGAACCTGGAGAAGCAACATCCCTAACTGCTCCAGATCCATGTAGCATTAAAACAGTAGAAGATTTAGAAGAAGCTTCAATCTCTTTCATTCTGTCAAAATATTGTGTGACACAATTTGTGTCACAAGAACCATGTCTATCACATCTTTAGTAATTGTACCAGGAACATTGTAGGAGAATGTAATCACACTATCTCTAAAGACCATCAACGATGAGTACTTGTCTCTGCCTAGTGATACTGAGTCCAGATAAGTACTTTGATTTTTCTTCTTCACATTTAATGTTCATCATGATCAAGGAAAAAGTATTTAAAACATTTATATATACAAATGAAACAGTAGGTTAGAAAATATAATTTGTATACCAAAATATGATAATCCAAAAATATCACAAATTTAAAAAATTTGGATCATAATTTAACAAATAATCTAATCATGTATGATACAGAGAAAGTGTATACCAGATGAAATGCAAGCTTAAACTATAATTTGGACCATGATCAAAAATAGTTTGATAATAAAATAAATTAAAATAAAGTTACTAAAATCACACTATAATTATGCTCGTAATCCACAAAATCATATCATTAATAAACGCAAATAAAAAAATCAAATATTTTCAGTTTAACTTTGGTAATTTTCCAATTAAATAGTGATTGTGATAAAACTCTGGTTTTCAAATTAGACTAAAAAAATATAACCAATGAAATCAATTATCAATAACAAACGTGAATATTCACCTGCGCATTTATCTCGTTCGATGCCCTCTTCACCTGTGCATTCGGCTCAATATCGACAATTAGTTTGAACAATTTCATACCCGTAAACAGACCTATCCCACAAAGATTGGAATGGAAAAGAAAAGAAAAGCATGATTCAGCCATATAACTTTTATTTTCCTTGAAATAAGATACTCATTCTTCTATTCAAATTCAGAATCCATTTCCATCTTTGGAACACTAGCTCTAATAACTGAAATTCATACAGAAATAAGGATGATAATTTTTAATAAGCATATAATACTTATACAAAAAAGTTATGTAGCACCCTCTTTGAGTTTTACCATAAAAAATTTAGGCCTGAATTTGTGCTTTGTAGAAAGTCGTCAGAAACTTTGTTTGTCAAATACTGAATAGGTGCAACAACCGTCACAAAAACATTATCTTGAAACAAACACAATTAAAAAAATAATAAAAATTTTTTTATCCCGAAACAAACACAATCATCAAGTTTAATAGTGAATTTCAAAAGAACAAACATAACAACATTACACCTTGGTGTTTTAGTTTGGTAGCGAGCGTCAATATTCTATTCTGTACACGAATGGATAAAGTTCCAACTAATTGTTTTGCCCCACACAATAGACATATAGACTTTTTTTTTTAACAATAATATATATTATTAAATTAAGGGCCCTTAAATTAATAATATTATATTCAGTATAATTTTTATTTAAATTCTCCATGCTTCAAGTTAGCCACTTTACAAATCAATCATCCACTTTTTTTTTACTTTCCTAGCTACAAAGTTAAAATTTCTGCAACACCTAATGAATATAATTTTATTTTATTTTTGTATTTTTTGTAATGTTGTAATAAAAATACAAATTTCAGGTTCTATTTTTATTAATACTATTAAATTTAAAATGTGGGAATACGTGTTAATTGTTTTTATGAATAATAAACTTTGATTAAAAAAAGAGAGGTATAAATTTAAGATTTTATTTCATTTAAAGAAAAATAATAATAATAATAATAATTAATGCATAGTACATGGGAGTATATATAATGACTATTAAAATTAATTAAGAGTGTGGAAATAATTTATATTTATGACATGTTTAATTAAATAAAAAAATATAAAAATATTTGTTTTATTTTTCTTTCATTCATTATTGTGAGAACAATAATTATACGAATGAAAAAAAAAATCTAAAAAAAAATTAAAATAATGAGTTGTGTCTCACATGAAAAAGTAATAACTATATAATAAGATGTTTTTTTATAGGAATTATTTATTAAATAATTTATTTTAAATTAAAGATTAGATGTTATAATTTTAAATATTTTATTTGACTTAAACAAAATAAACGAAATTTATTTTACTATTGTTTTTTATTGAAATTTGGCTTCACCCTACTACTTACATCTTGGAGTAAATGAAAAAAATTATTGCATTTAAATTGATCTAAATAAGTTAAATATTTGACTACTAAACAAGAATAAAAAAAAATATCAAAATAATGTAGGTTAATTGTGTATTAAATATGATTTATTCAATATTAAGAGAAATGATATATGCGAATGAGATGAATGGTTAATTTATTTGTATAAATTCATAATTACCTATATTATGATATTTATTTTTTACATTTAAAAGAGTTGGCTCATTTAATTTTTTAAAATTCTCTTTTACTAATGATTTATAAATATCTCTTTAAAATACTAAAAACTTAAGATTTATGAAAACCTCCAAAATGAATAATCACAACTTAAGCATTAACACTTACAAATTTGTCAAGTTATTGAGATTACTAAAAGTTTTTTATATTGTTCATGAGAAATTGTTGTCCGAAACAAGGCTGC